>NC_081545.1:32704206-32771798 GCF_901000735.1 Corylus avellana
CTCTCTCTCTCTCTCTCAATTTCTCCTACCCCTTCCCACCCACATCCGGCCGCCACCACCATCCACCGCCGGCCACACTATCCAGTGGCTACGCCGCCGGCCACCACGAAGCAGAAGCAGCGCCGACCCGAACCAGTTTCTCTCTCTCTCTCCCAAATCCCAAACTGCCGACCACCACGAAGCAGCAGCGCCGGCCACCATTTGAGGTAGGCTGAATGAGTATAGGTTTTGTTGGAGCTGAAATCTTGATGGGTTTTCTTGTTGGTGGTTTTTTGTTTGATTTCGAAAATGGGTAAGAATTTTTAGGTATATTTTGTTTTTCATTGGAAGATCTTGGTAAGATTTTCGTCACTTTCTTTGTCATGGTATTGTTGTCAGATCAATGTTACGAGTTTTGGCCATTTGGGTTTTGTGGGGGTTAGATAGTCGGTGGGTGGGGGGTGACCTCCAAAATTTTTGAAAGGAAAATAAAGTAGTGCCTAGGCCTATCACCTGCTTGTATAAAAAACTGTGGATGAGAGGGTTAAGTGAATGAAATCAAACGCGATAATTGGAGCAAACGCAAAATGAGTAATTCTCAGAAATTGAACACTGGGAAGATCTTCACATGGCAGGTCGGCCTGGTGACCTGAATGCAGTGCAGTCTATTTTAGATTGTTAATGCCTTCTTATATTTTCTGAAGTTTTCTGATTATGTTCATTCTTGCAGATACAATGACAAAGTTTTCATTTTTTCTGACCATTCTAGAGCTTATCTATAAGCATGCAGAAACATGTAGTGTTTGGGGGGAAAACATTGCTATGGTCTATGGAGTTTGTATCTTCCGAAAGCTATTTGATTGTGCTTCAAGTCCATGATCATGACTCAGGAGATTCCCAACCAAGTTCAAAATGGAGAGGCAAAGAGAAGGAAGAAAAGTTTTCTATCAACATTCAATTCTCTATCAAAAGATAGTATTTTTGTCCTTCCTAGTAATAGGTTATAGATTAATTTCAATAATTTGTATCTATCTTGTCATGCAATAGAATTTCTCTGTATATTTTGTAAATAAATTGAACATGTTCGACTAAATATTTTTTTTCCCTCTTTCAAAAGCTTTCCTTTTTCATCTCATGGACAAAGATTATATTTTGAGTCACTTGAATTACACTTCCTTAAATAAGAAGTGAAACTTTTTTTACTGATAAGGCTCTATGGACAAATAAATCACATTCATTTGTCAATGACTCAATGCTTTTGTGCAATGGATATCAATCGGTGGAATCCGGATGCAAAAAAGTTAAAAATTGCTATACCCACAAGACATTGCCAAAAAAAGGCACTACATCGTGTTGCAGAAAATTGTCTTCTCCTTTGCTATTGCTTTGGGTTGCCTCCCCAATAACCAAGGTGTGTCAATCCTCCCATCTTTTCTACCTCCGGATTGTATCCAGTTTTAACCAAGAGTATCTCCAATTGTTCATTTCTCTTGAGATGCATTAACCCCACCTTCAAAATGTTAGGAAATTAATCTTATTTCTCAAGACCCGTGAGATGCGAAAAAAATAAGAAAAATGCAGAATAACAAAAATAAGCAATCACACACAACACAAAGATTTAAGTGGTTCAGTTTAACAAGCCTACATCCACTGACGGAGACGACCCAGAGAAATTCACTATCAAAAGATGAGTACAAGAGAGTAACAGGGTGAGAAAACCACTCAAACCCAAAGCCCCAAATACACCCAATTCTCACTTTGCCTAAAGGAGAATAATAACATAAGGGGAAAAGAAAACACTCTCTTTCTTGCTCTCACTTTTTCTCTCTATTTGTTTTTTCTCTATACGTTTGTGTGCTCTAGACACCCCTTTATATAGGACATAAAAGTTGGCTAAGCAAGGCTCCTCCAATTCCAAATTGTAGAAGGACTTCAAGTCCAAGTCATGCTCTAAAGAGAAAACCAATTCCAAGAGTAACTAGGAATACAAAACATGAGCCAAAAGATCCTCCTTTAATGATGCTGGGTCCCACCACCTTTATGGTGAAAGTCACAAAACGCCAACACAAAACAATCCATTTGCATCTCGTTCATATTTTCATTTAACGGTCTTTCAAGTGAATGGAATCAAACACCTGCACATATAGCTCCTGAAACAAAAAAGCAAAAAAAAAAAAGAAGTAAACACACTGTTTTAAAATAGTCAGGCTGGTTAACCAGGTTGGGTTAACCAGCCTACTTTCTTTTCATTTGAAAATGCCGAAAGGGGAGAGAGGAGATATATTTTTTTTAATTTTAAAATGCCCCAAACAAGTTGGGATTAGAGTGCGAGTGGGATTATAAAAAGGTCTGAGCTCCTGCAACTTAGGCACTCGACAATATCCTTCAAAAGTTTATTCTCTTCTTCATCTTCAACATTTCGTCCCCATCCAGAAAATGGAGACAGATCCAAAACCAAGGAATTTGGCTGAAGCAAATGATTTTGTCTCAGTGCAAAACCCAATATCCCGAAGGCGAAAACCAGGTTATCTTCTTAGGGCACTACTTGATGAGCATTACCCGCCTGGTTTTCTCAGAAAGGTGAGATAAAGCTTCCAATATTTCAACCACATCAGTTGATCATGTCCTTATAACTACAACCAAAATAACACATTTTTTTGCTTTCTCAAGCTGGTTTTCTATGAAATTATATGTCAGGCAGCATCAGCCTCTCCCCATGCGTATGTTTCATATCTTTGTCCAATATCCGGCATGCATGACTCATATTTATCTTTTTGAGAGAAAATAATATAACATTTCATATATATGGTTTCGTCGAGTATATATAACTTTATTTGCATGCATAAGACGATATAGCAGGTGGTGGCAGAGACAATAGCGACCTATCTTTTGGTGTTTGTGACGTGTGGTTCAGCTGCTCTTAGCGCAGCTGATGAAAACAGAGTCTCAAAACTGGGAGCCTCCGTTGCCGGAGGGCTTATTGTGACTGTGATGATCTATGCAGTAGGACACATCTCCGGCGCACACATGAACCCGGCCGTCACTCTAGCTTTTGCAGCTGTCAGACATTTTCCATGGAAGCAGGTACGTAACATGAGCTTCTCAAAACCCCCATGGTCGAAACACGAAAGTAGGCCCCTGGAGGCTCCTTTTTTGGCATTACATGCTGTTCTCTTAGGTTCCAACTTCCATCCATGGACAATGTGATGTCAAAATTGTTATTTATATATATATTTTTTTTTTATAAAAAAAATCATTTTCATTTAGTTTTACAAATGAAAATTTACTTGTCTCTAGTTACTATTTATGTTCCTTTTATGCTCTTTTGACTTGGCTACGGGCCCATGCAAGGCGGGCTGGCTGTCAAAATTGTTATTTCCTATAAATTTTTTTCCTTTTCATTTAGTTTTACAATTATTTGTTTTTTGTTTTTTATTTTTTTATTTTTTTGAAAGTAGTTTTATAAAATTGTTATTTGTCTATTTATCATATATAGTATGTATAGATAATATTTATGTTACACAGAACACTACAAAAGTTTCTTAGTCATTTCCCCTCAAATTGTCACTTGAAAATAGTAATATTGTCCGTGGACTCCGTTGGTTTTTGCTTCAAACATTCTCCCATTTAAAAATTCAGGACTTCCAAACAATTTTATCACATAATTTACAAAGGAATAAAAGAAGCATCTTCTTTGGCCTTAAATGTTAAACATAATTCAAAGAAGCATAAATATTACATGTAATATTGAAGTAGTACATGGAAAATGAACCAATTGAATATATATATATATATATATATATAACGTACAGAAGTACCAAAGGAATGAAAGAAGCATTTTGTTGCAGGTCCCAGTTTATGCAGCAGCTCAACTGGGTGGGGCTATTTCTGCTGCATTTACGCTGCGTGTAATATTGCACCCAATAAAGGATCTCGGCACTACATCACCAACAGGAACAGAAATTAAAGCTCTAGTCACGGAGATGGTGGTGACATTTACTATGATGTTCACCGCTTCAGCTGTTGCAACGGATACTAAAGCTGTAAAATTTTATTCACATTCCAAATTTTACAAACCTTTTCAAAATGGTAAATTTACTCATAGATTATGTCTCCCTTTCCCCAGATAGGAGAGCTTGCGGGTCTTGCAGTTGGTTCTGCAGTATGCATCACATCCATCTTTGCCGGGTAGGTAAAATTAATTCTTAATTATTTACCTTACCCATGAAAACTATTCCTTACAAATCTAAATAATGAATGCTAAGAGCATTTTCAATAGAGAAGCCATATTTTTATATAAAATGACTTATCAAAACTCACTTTTATTTAATTTAACTAAGCCATTTTTAAATGTCTCTACATCCGATTAGCTATATTTCTATCAATTCTATTAAAATATTATTAAAAGTAAAAAAAGTTTTGAGAAAAAGAGAACACGTGAGAGAAAAAATAGTTAAAATTTTGGAAAAAAGAAAACATGCAAAAAAAAAGAAAGAAAAGATTTGGGAAAAAGAGAAAACAGGTGAGAAACAATAAAAAATAAAATAGCTCCCTTGAAAAGTGCTGCTACATTTAGCTTTTTTTTTTAGCTTTTTCAATCAAATATTTATTTTATATTTTTTTTGGCTAATCCAATGTAGGAACTTTTTTAAACATTTGAAGACCTATTTTAAATAAAAGTAACATTTGGCTCTTCCATTGAGAATGCTTTAACAAGTTGTCGAGTCATGGCCAGACCAATATCAGGGGGATCTATGAACCCAGCGAGGACAATAGGTCCAGCACTTGCAAGCGCATCCTATAAGGGGATTTGGGTGTATTTCGTCGGCCCAGTGACTGGAACGCTTCTAGGGGCATGGGCTTACAAACTGATTCGGGTGCGGGATGAATTAGTTCACTCAACATCAATATCCACTAAGGTGCCGGATGAATTAGTTCACCCAATATCCACTGAGGAGCAGCGAAGAGAGGTGATTATATATCCTGAGAATTCTGTGTGAAGGGATGGTTGTGCCCATGATGGGGAAATTGTGACAAGCTTCTCCGAATCTGGAATTCCCACAAGTCTTACAAGGCATATGTCCAACATCTTGTATATGCTTTTGTGGTTAGCTTTCTATATATATTAGTCATGTGACACCCACCACCTGTGTAATAGTTATGATAATAAAAAACCAGACTATAAGTCTGTCGTTTACAAACTTACAACAGTGACACACGAGGGCACCACTAGCAAATCCAAAAAAATTTGAAGTCTGGTCTTTGCCTCTCACGAAAAGAGTGAAACTCTTTCCTCCCTACTGTTGGGCAATGCCCTTATACGGAATAATATTAAGCGAGGCAACATCAATGCAGATTGAAGGAACACGTAAATGTATGCCAAAGGCATGATTAATACACATCAATTTAATCTTATATTTAACTACTCTATATAATAATACACATCAATATGTTAGAAAACTAAATACGTAAGTAATATGTGCAAGGCCATACAAACCAAATAAAAACTGTCACCTTAAACAAAGTGCATCATAAAGCAGCTTTTTCACATACCATAAAACTCCCTGGGTTAATTGTAATACTCTTCGTGCAATTATCAGTTTTGTAAATCCCCACAAGTCGATCGGCCAATTCAAACATGTTGTTTCTAAGGCTGCACATAGCATTAAACATAAGACAAACAACAACGTAAGAAATTATATCAGTAACTAGCAATAACTCCAGCGGCATCTAGCTTACCTTATGATTATAAACTGTGCGTCCTTTGTTCGGTCCTTTACATAGTGCCCCACAATAGAAACATTTTTGAAGTCTGCGCACCATACCAACCAAAGTAAGCCAATGCAGACCCGTAGAAAAAGAAAAAGACATAGATAAAACGATTTTAAAAAAAATGAAAAGTACGCTAAAGGATTCAACAAAAATACCCAGCGCAGCATCAATTTCATCCATTACATAAAGTGGGGTTGGCTTGTAGTGATGAAGTGCGAAAACAAGAGCTAACGAACTCAGAGTCTGAAAGCAGTAAAAGGAACAACAATATATTACTCAACTGAATAAGATTCAAAGATTTCATATGCTAGTCATTCAGGGAGATCAGACGCCCAAACAAATTGAGGTTAAGTCAACAATGTTCAAATATAACCTTTTCGCCACCCGATAAATTGGCAATATTCTTCCAGCTCTTCTTTGGTGGCCTTACACTGAAAACAACACCTTCAGAGAAAGGATCCAAAGAGTCCACAAGCTCAAGTTCGGCGTCACCCCCAAGTGTGATCATCTGTAGCAAGTTCATTAAAGAGGAAAAACTAAAATTATTACTAGCGCATATATGTTACAAGATGAAAAGGAAATGAGGATGACACAAGCAGCATCAATATGGGGAAAAAAAAGGGCCAATCAAGTGTAATTATTCAATGAGAGAACACAATTCAGCGCCTAAATACAAATGCCATCTGCGATTCAAACTGTTTTATGCATATTCAAATCATTTTCATATGAAGAACAAATAGTCAAAAAGAAAGACCATAAAGTTTATAATCCAGTAAAAATTTGAGAACGGGGATCTATTCACCAACCTGATACATCTCCTTTAGCTTCAAAGATATTGCATTGAAGCCTGCCATGAACTCATCCAACCTGCTATCACACCAGATGCAGTTGAGTAAAAACTGACAAAACTGCAGAGGATTGTAAAGAACACAAATCGGAAATAGAAATAAGGAAGGAAATGCATGCCTCTTCTTCCTCCATTCATCATATTGCTTCTTTATGTTATCGCGCTGTTGAGTGACATTGTTTAGCTCTTCAACTCGTTCATTGTATAACGACACCTTTCTCCGATACCTATTAGTTATATTATGTATATTTAGCAGTGGTATGTTGAACAGTCAACTCAAGTTAGATAATGTGTTTAAGGACAACAGAGAAATTCATACTCTGAGATAGAATCAAGATTTGGATTCATCTCTTTCATTTGGGTTTCCAGCAATGCTACCATTTCAAGGGCACTCTTTAGATCACAAGCCTGATTAAGAGCTCCATCTGTCAAGTTAGCCTGAAGCTTTTCAGGGTCCACCGAATCCTTCTGAATTCTGCAACCGGTATACACTGTCAAGCATGCTTCAAAATCATTAAGACACCGTAGATCCAAAGAGTTGTTCATAAAAAGACATACTGTTCCATGTGCTTTATAAGAGCATTTTTCAAGTCATCAAGCTTTTTCCTGAAGCCCTTCCCCTTCAATTCCAATTCCTTGTATGCCTTCTTCATATCCTGTAATTTGTAGTCAGCATCAACCTGTGCCATTACAGAGAAATCATAAACAAGTTATCAGAAAGCATGACAAAAACAACTAACAAGAAACAAAAAAGATATATTAATTTGGCATAGTACCTCTGACGCACGCAATTCATTGACAGTCTTTTTAACTTTTTCATAATCGGACTTTGCTTTATCTAACGCATCTTTATGTTGGTCCATCAACTATACAAGAGGATAAAAATCATATATCAGCAAAAGAACTTATTATTGTTTTTTATTAAAAATAAACAAATATAAATAATAAACCTCCTGCGTCTTTTTATAATTTTCTTGGACTGCAAATGCTTTCTGCTCAATTTCCTTGAAAACACTTCTTAATTTTTCCTTCTCTTCAACCAGTCTTTCTTTCTCCTTCTTTGAATCCTCAATTCCCTTAGTTAACTTCTTCAACATTTTTTGGCCAGTCTCTATTTGGACTTTGTGACGATTGACCTCTGTGCTACTTTTATCAATATCCTAACAGTTGGGTAGCATAAATTAGTACATACTCCATGAGAGTAACTTGAATGCTTCATAATGTTTTACATACTCACAGATTGAATCTTATTGACCTTTGACTTCTGTGCTTTCAATCTTTCTCCACCAGCATTTTCTATATTATTCTGAAGCTCCAAAGCCTAAAGCGGAGAAAAGTACACATAAGTCAAACAAACTTAGATATCAAAATAAGTGCAATATTATTATTCGTGCTAGACATGCTATATACAAATGCAGAGAAAACCAAAAAAAAGAAAAGCAACTTAGGAGGAAAACCAGACATAAGCCACCAACTGCAACTAGCATAAATTTTGTTGTGCAGGTAAATATGAAGATCGAGCTGCAACATGCAAGGAAAACAAAAGTTAATAAAGTTTGTAACCCACCTTGTCCTTCAGCTGCTTAGACCCTTTTATAAGTTTATCAATCTCCTTTTCTTCTTTAGAAATTATTTTCCTGAGTTCCTCCAACCTATCAAGCTCATCCTTCCCTGGCCGTGATGCAGCCTCCAGCGAATCAAGTTGCTTCTCAAGATAACTATGTTGTGCATTCAAACTGTCAATCTGTTCAAAAGAATTTCCTAACGCATCAAATTCCCTTTGTGCATATCAGTTAAAAGGTACCTTGAAAATTCCCAACTGGGAGTTACCTCTTTCTGGCTTTTAGCTAAATCCATCTCCAAGGATGCAACTCCTTTTTCAGCCGCCTGGTAACGCCTCACCGCCTCAGCAATTCTTTGGCGGATGCTATTTAATTTTTCTATCATTGCAAACAGTTCCTTCTCAGCATTTGCAACAGCTTCTCCCGAAACACTGGCAGCTCGAATGGATGTCCCCATTTTACCACCACGAGGCTTACTTCCCCCACCACTCATTGTACCAGATTTTTCAAAAAGTGCACCATCAAGTGTTACCACACGTCGAAATTCATTGTTTCCATTGTATGCAATACGCGTGGCCTGAAAATTGGAAAGCAGAAGCTATTTAAATATTTGCTAAGCTGAAATTAATATTAAGGGGAGAATAGACCATATAAACTCCCAAGGTTTGCTTGTGTCTAGAACAGGCTATTACACATTTGCTAAGCTGAAATGAAAATTAAGGGGAGAATAGCCAATATAAACTCCCTAGGTTTACTTGTGTCTAGAACAGACTATTACACACAATAAGATGGGAACCTAAAAAAAAAAAAAAAACAAGGAACTTGAGCATTTATCCTCATCAAATCATCACAGAAAATAAAGAATTAAATGCTAATCCCATTTAGTTTAGACAGACTTAAATTTCTGATTCAAAGTGTGCCAGGGCTAAGATGACTAGTGCCTAAAAAACCATTCTTTATCTAACAGAATATGCTTGCTTGCATGGCGACAGATTTTACTTAAGATGCTATCAACAGTAAACAGCTAAAATTTTCTTCTCGTCTGACTTGACTTCCAGTTGATAAGAATCCGTCAAAAACCAAATTGTGCAAAATATTTTATAAACTTGCACTTACAAAGGGAGGGAAAAAGATTCTGAAAAGTTCCAAACTATAGTTTCACTATTCCATGGCAACTAATATAGATAAAACCAAGATTTCTACGAGCCACAAAATCAGCTTATCAGCCACAAATGCCAAACCATCAAAACACCAGCATGTTTTTACATAGAACTTATGAACATATAACACTGCATTCTTTTTCACTTTGAAATCAGAAGAATACTCCTAAGAGTTACAAAGAAACTGGAAATTACCTGGTCGAGATCCTTAGCGACAACAGTGTTTCCCAATGCCGCAAAAAAAGCAAGTTTCATTCTTTCATCCTGAACTTTAATTAAATCAAAAAGACGAGGAACTCCCTCTGGAGTGCTTACACTCTCCTTCAACTTGTGTAAAAGAGCAACTTGCTTCTCCTGCAACAGGAAATTAAAATTTAATAAATAAATCCATGGTGTTTTGAATCTTCATACGGTACTCTTCAGATAATAGTGTATATTGTGTACGAAGGAAAAAGTATCAAACAGCCTACGATTAACAATTAAGTGCCCACCAAATCTGAACCATCCTTTACTAAAATGATTGACTCCACAATTCTAAAAGTGTTATGCTATTAAAATTTCAAAACCACTGTGGCTGATGTAAAGTTTTAGTAGCACATTTCCAGATTTTTTTTTTTGTTTGATAAGCGCACATCTCCAGAATGTTAAGAACAACATTTTGCAACATGAACCTATAGTGAGTAAATCGAATAGATCTCACAATATGTAAAGATTTTCTTTAGTTTGCAGAATGTCACTTTTTACCATCTCAAACAAGCTGGTAGATTTAATTGTATAGGAACAATCCATATTTTGGTAATTCTAAACTAAAGTGATATAAACTGGAGAAATCAAAATCATGCAGACAGCTTTGTCCAAGCTTCAATCCAAGAGCTCCAAAGATTCCTGTCATCAAGTTCTGATATTTTTCAGTCATGTGTCCTAGGATCCAGCTGGACCAATCTAGCACCCAACTTCTAAGTAAACAAGGTCTTTCAAGTTCTAAAAACATTAAGGTAACTTTTTGGACAGTATAAGTTCCTGAATATTATATAATATGAAATTGAAAGTTACCAATATCATGAAAGTTGCAACACCAAGATTCTCCCTCCGGAGTAGCTCAACACATCTTTGGGCTGCACTGGTTGTTTCCACTACAATATAATCAAGTCCAGAACATGCCGTTGATATAGCAACATCGTATTTTGCTGCAAATAGAAAAACCACAAGTGAATGCCAAGACAAAAAATGATTAAGAACATTTATGAATTTGCTAACACTATAATACAGGGCAAAGAAAATATTGATCTTGTTGATGCATTAAACGTCAAGCACACCAAGAGTTGGAAACAAAACAGTGGAAAAGTAATAAACCAACCGTTCTTGTCCTACTTTTGCGTAACAGTGGTTCATATAACAAGATCAATTGGAAAGAAGAAAGAGGAAGCCAAAATTAAATTTAACTACACATCAATTGATTGAGATTCACACTGAAATTCAAAGACTTAAAAATATTATTGTGTGGTTCAGAAAGATGGAAAGAAGAAAGAGAGCTATATATGAATCACAACCAGAAGATTACCATCAATTGCCCCAAGATCACCCATTCGGCCATATATTCCCTCAATTTGGTTGGACTCCTTAGCCTGCAAGATTGCTTTGAGAACTGATCCCTGACTCTTCTCGGAATCCATAATAGACTTAAGTTCTGCAACCTTCTGCCTTGCAGCTTGTTCAATAGGAATCAGTGCATCTTGTTCGTTAATGCATTCCTGCAAAAGGCTCAAGTGATATCATCGTGTACCCTAATAGTAAAACAACAAGTGAGAGAACATGAATTCAAGTAATTATCATGAAAACACAAACTTGCTCCACTATGCGAGCTTCCGATGCCTCGAGCTTGTTCTTTTCTATATCAGTTTGTATACTTGCAATGCTTGCAGTTGTTGTTTTTATTTTCCCCAATATAACGCCCATCTGCTTTTGAGCATCTTCAAATGCTGCACGACCAGCTTCATGCTGAAATAGTCAACCATCACTTTCAGCAAACCATATGGCAATCTCCACTACTTAAAAGACTATAAGTTCCCATGAGTTGTAAACAGTACAACACTACAGTATGAATATTGCTTTCTAGCGATCTCTGAAGACTGGTTAAACTCCAATATTCAATTAAGGACGCGTCTTCTAGAATTCAAATGACAACCATCATCAGACTCAGGTTAAGAAATTCAAAGCCACTCATCTCTCAATCCATAGTACCAAATTTTCTTCTGGCAAAACAGGTGGTTACCAACATAGAAACTTTGTAATGTCAACTATAGCTAATTTAGAGAGGGGGGGTTCCAATGGTAGGAGGTTCTCAACTCCTTTCTGTGAACCAATTGAATCAGAGAAGACAAGGAGAGGAAAATTTTAAAAAAGTTCTGTAAGGTTCTGCATCTCCGCAACAAAATGCATAGGACTTTATTTCAATTTATATATAAAAAAAATTAAATAACTACAATGCCACTGTAAATGCGAGTACCTACTAAACTTTCTTTAGGCTCCATTTGTTCAGCACGAAACTATACTGGAAAATGATATAATAGTAAAAATGGATAAGTTTTACTAAAATCATTCGAATACTGCTACTGATCTCAGGTAAAATAATATAGACCAAGAAAAACACTTCTAACAAAGTTACTATAGAAAATATGCTCTGGGTATACACAATTAGATATCATAGAAATTTTTACCAATGACATGGTAGCCACTAGGGGTGAAATTTAAAACCGCCTAACCGCAACCGTTAACCGCTAACCGTTATAGCCGTTAACCGCTAACTGCCTAACCGCTTAACCGCTTTGAAAGCGGTTAGTAAAAACCGCTAACCGCCTAGGCGGTTGCGGTTAGCGGTTAGTGGGTTTTGGAAATCCGCTAACCGCTAACCGCTTTTTTTTAAATATAATATATATTTATATATTATATATATATAATAACAATAAGTTGTGAGTTTATGAACTTTTTTTGGTTGATTGAAATGAGCCTCAAGCTTCAAGTTTAACCATATATGTTGGTTTTTTTGGTTGTTTGTGAGTTTATGAATTTGTTTGTGTTTTATTTTATTTCTATGTGTGAGTTTATGAACTTACTTGTGAGTTTATGTATAAGACTACAAGTGAAGTGATGATTTTGTTGTAATTTTATTTGTATATTATATGATGTGTAGATTTGTAGAAGGTGGCCAACAAGATTTTGGTATATAGCAATTTTTAATGCTAAAATGGCCATGGAAAGGGAAAAAAAATGTTTAAAATGAGAAAAAAAATGTTTAAAGTGAGCCCAAAACCGGCCCAAACCCGGTCCAAACCCGGCCCAAAATCGGTCCAAAGAAAAAAGCCCAAAAAAAGCGGTTAGAAAAAAAGCGGTTATTCCAAAGCGGTTAACCGCTAACCGGGCGGTTAACCATCTAGGCGGTTAACCGCTACCCGGTTAGCGGAGGCGGTTAGTAAAATTTACTAACCGCCTAGGCGGTTGCGGTTAGCAGTTTTAGCCACTAACCGCTAACCGCAACCACTATTTCACCCCTAGTAGCCACGATGAAATTAACCAAGATTACAAGCATTAAGATGCATATTATAAATTTTTCCTACTTATATTGTGAGAAAAGGATTATAATGGAACACATGAAATGGTACCAACCTCACCTTCTCACTCAAAAGCTTGCTTTCAGTACATGCAACTTCAAGTTTTCCTTTATGTTCAATCAGTTGCTTTTCCCAAGGTTCTAATTCAGCACGAACTTTTGCAAGCTCAGCACGGTATCTCTCAGTTTCAACTGCATAACCAATCAAAGGTAAGTAACACTTTGAATAATTAGATGCAAATGATGTATTGTAATGATTTGAAATTTGGCGTTGATTATGTCAAGGGGGATTAACTCTTCAACAAAATAGTAACCCACCCCCCACCACCCAGAACAGAATGTGGAATAATAAGTTTACCAGGAGCAAAAAGCAGAGTACAAAATAACACCAACTTGAGATGTGTTGAAGTTGTCAAGGGAAGAACCTTGCGTATGGTCAGGCATGAAAAATAATAATAATAAATCCAAAATCCTTATAATACTAAAGTTCCTACTCCCATCTGAAAGTGATACTGAGATTTCCAATAAAATTGTAAAGGTAAATAAACTTCCAAATCCAAGTAAAATACAGATAAAGAATTTTTGGGGAAAAAAAATAAAAAAAACAGTTGTACCTTGCATACTAATTTACACCATATGAATCACATACTTCATAATGCAAGCTCCAAATATCAGAACTCCATGCTATGCTATTCTATTCAGGTATCCTCTTGATATTATGCTACTTAACCAGTGGATTGCCATTTAATAATCAAATAACCAAAGTGTTATTTCTACTATGGGGGATGGCTTATAGAAAAAAAAATTGTATACAAACCCAAAGAAATTGCCAAACAACATAAAGAGTCCAAGTTTTCAAATAGGGAGGTAGCTTAACAAAAAAAAAAAAAAAAAACCCTTCATAGAAAGATGAAACAAAACAAAATAGTATAGAATGACGTGAAACATACATAAAAGGTCATGATAATCTTTAAGGCCACCACATATAATTGTTTGAAGTGTGATAAAAAAATACAACTACACAACATATTCTATTTTACGTAATTGAAAAGAGAAAACCACCTTTAGAATTATCTTTAATTTCCTCTAAGACTTTCTCCTCATCCAGCAAGAACTTTTGCAGTTTTGGAATATTTTCCTCAAGTTTTGGAATCAGGGCTGTGGAGTCTTCGCACTCCTTTTCTAACTCAATGATCTTTGATGAATCCTGAAATAGAAAGCGAAAAGGTGAAAAAAATGCATGGTTGGTTCAATGAGACAATGTCTTCCATACCTTTTCAAGTTTATCTTCAAGTTTCTTGATCTTTTGCTTCATGTGCTTCAAATCTTCCCGATATTTGACATCCTGCCTTTCAAACTCCTTAAACTCTTCCTTACAACTTCTCAGTTGATTATCCAGTTCCTAACCATACAACACAAAAGCTTAGTAATGGATCATTCGAATAAAATAAAAAAGTGAAATCAGTATGATAACATTCAATGCAGACGTGTCATTTCAAATAATGACTAGCAAATGGCCGGAAAATTGATATACTGATATATTCTCCTCATTGAGACAATCGTATACCAATGATATTAAAAGGTTCTGATAGGCGTTTGTTTATGGAAAATATCAGATCAGGCCAATGCTCTGCTAACCTCTTGTCTCTTCATATACTTGTTATGCACAGTTTCAAGCTCCTTCAATGTTTTATTACTTTCTTGTATCTTCTCCCTAATATAAGATGTCAAAATCTTCATCAGATATAATTTTTTTGTTTCAACTAAGAACATGCAAGTTCAGTAGATGTCATAAGCGTCTACCTTTCAGTCTTCAAATTTTCTTCTAAACTAGAAACATTCTCCTGTAGTTCAACCATTTTTGTATTGGTATCTTCATGAGCCATATTTGTGGCTTTCTCTTGCCACTTCAAAAGCGATAGCTCTTTCAGCATGTATGCTTCTGCTTCATTCTTCACATCCTGTTGCACAAAATATGTGAGCAGATACATTAAAAATGAGATGTAGTGATATGCAATAACATCTACATACCTCCAAGCTATCTCTTTCTTTCTCTGCTAACTTAACCATTTGCACCACCCCAGACCTGCTCTCATCAAGAGATTCTAGCCTATGAAATGAATGAGAAGAATATTAACAGGTGTTAAAAGATATGACAAAATACTACTCAGGTAAGGAATGTTAGTATTCATTTCAATTAAATGGACCAGAGAAGTAGACAATATAATTGAAAGTGAGCAGAAAGCAGTGAAGCTGTATTGCAAGGAAAGGAAGTTTTTGGCAAATAATAGTAAAGGAAATTAGTTAAATAAAATTAATAACTGAACACCAGTTTGATAACAGCAGCATCATCTGAGAGGACATATTCTCGCATCTGAATGAAGAACGCTTTGTATCATGCTATCACACACTTAGCTCTTTCAATTAATACATTATAAAGACAGGCTCTCCTATAAACCACCCATGTACAAGTTATACCTCCCATTCTCAAAATTCCAATTTTCTTTCTTTTTTTTTTTTCCTCTTGCTAAGTAGCTTACAATTTGTCAGCTAACCAACAAGAATTGCGCCTTGTAGACAGGACTAACACAAGTAGTACATGTAATGAATTATTAAAAATAGGAAGTCAATGTAGCAAGCAGTTATAAAAGGGCAAACTTTCAACTATGTTAAGTGTTAACAAGCAGAAGATGTACTCACTGCTTATATGATTCTTCAATTTTTTCAACATATTTGTTAGTTCCAATTATGTCTTCAAGATATTCAAGAAAACCTTCATCATGGGGTCCTTGAGCTTTTGGCTTCATCAGTGAAATCTGCTCAACTTCACCCTGGCAACACCCAACAAGAAAGTTATAGAAGACGCGGAAACAAACTTCTAATTCAAACTGGAACTACTGCATAACAACAACTGAACCTGAAGAATCAGAAAACGGTTATTGTCCAGGTCAACTCCTTTCCCTTTCAGTTTCTTGGTAACTTCAGTAAAATTACTTGAACGGTCATTAATGAAATATTTAGAAGAGTTATCCCGAAAGGCAACTCGGGTAATCACAAAATCACTCCCTGGAACAGCTTCATATGTTCCATCATCCTGTAATCATTAAAAATAGCTTAAGAAATTATGAAAGTAAAATTTCTTAAACTTTTCCATTCGATTACCATTAAGGAAAAATTAAAAATTAAAAAACAAAAAACAAAAAACAAAAAACAAAAAACAAAAAACAAAAAAAAAAAACAAATATATTGCTCAGGACTGAAAACACCAAATGGGTTAGTTAAATTTTACTTTCCATTCTTCTTATCAGCATTTCTGGGCCACCAATCAAAAGAAAAGGCAAAATAGTTATTGGCAACATAACCCATGTAAGTGTAAATTGACCTACCAGATCAACGATCTCCTGGAAGTGTACAGAAACACCAGCACTGTCCAAATTTTGGTGATTAGTGGAATTGTGGATGAGCTCCGACACTTTATTAAGTCGCATCTGCACATTTAAGCGAAGACAATTAGACACAGCGAACACAAACACAAAAGATAACGCGAATGTAGTGTCTCTCGTAGCTCTAAAGTACATTTGTTGCATTTAGAGCGAAACTCAGCAAAAACATCTTCCAACTCGATACCCAAACAAGTCGCATACAGAGAAAGAAGGTGAAGAAAGTAAACTCCAATATACCTGCTTGGCTCGCTTCCCGAACACAAACAGCATCGCATCTATCACATTGCTTTTCCCACTCCCATTCGGTCCAACCACTGCTGAAAAGCTCTGATACTCCAAACAAATATCAAAAAAAATCAAATAAGGTAAAGCGTACGAGCGCGAGCGAGAGAGAGAGAGAGAAAGTTTCCTTCTTTTCTACCACGCATAGAAATTTCCAAACACATTCTAGCGCAATTGCTCAGTTGAATTTTTCAGAATTTCTACCAATCAAAAGAAGCTACCTCGCAAAATGTAAGGTTATTACACCCAATTTTACCCAAATTTTCAACCGTCTTCTCGGCATCCAAACAGAACCCCTAGTTTCTACTACACAAGCTTAAAATTAAACATGTTGAAAGAAGTAGGAGGATAAGAGCGAAGAGGAACTCTAACCTTGTGGAAGGGACCGACGCGTTGCTCGCCGGCGTAGGACTTGAAGTTCCTCATGACCATCTCTTTGATGAACAGCCTCGGGACTCCGGATCTCCTCTCCGCCGAACCCGAACCGTCCGCCATCAACTCGTCCTGCGTTTCCATCCCCATTTTTGCTCTTTCAAAACGCCTCGGGTTTCCGGTTCCACGAGAAATGGAATTCGGATGCTCCGAAATAAGATTAAACGAAAAGCCCCTTGATTTTTATGGTTTCTTTTCTACACTGCCAATATCTAAAGATTAAAAAATAAATAAAATAAAATATTTTGATTACGGGAGTGGGGGGTTTTGGCGGGAAATTGAAAGTATTCTGGATTTTGAAAGAAGTGGTGGGCTTCGGCCCAATTCGAATATGCTTGTGTGTGTTCCGTGGTGCATCTAGGGCTCATTTTACTTTACACATGTGTGTGATTGAGTTGTGGAGGGAGCTACATCAGTTAGACGGGAAGAGTTAAAATAATAAAGATTAATGAAAAGATGACATAATAATAAACGCTTGGAGTAGGGGTGGGCAGATTAACCGATTACCGATTACCGACCGATTACCGACCGATTACCGACTTTAACCGAACCGATATTAACCATAACCGATAGTTATCGGTCGGTAATCGGTTAAAAATTTTATACCGATAAGCTTATCGGTCGGTTAAAATTTTTTTATTGGTTAACCGATATGACCGATAAATTATTTTAATTTTTTAAAATTTTATATTTATTATTAAAAGTTAAAACCAAAACGACGTCGAATTTCCTTCCAATGAAGAATTTCAATTTTGCCATTTTGAATCAGATAAAGCTTGATTTTTTGGTTGACATATTTTGTTCATTGGAACGAAATGGGCTTCCAGAAGCTAGAACAGTAGAACCGATTTTGCATTTCTGCTCATGGAGCAATCTCAGATGATGCTCCCAGTAAGAGAGAGAGTTTATTATATTAATATAAACTAAAAAAAAAAAAAAGCCTAATAAAAAGCCCACAAAACTCAATCTAGCAATTCTCAAATTAATTTTTGGCCCAATTAGCAATCAGTAAAAAAGCCCAATAAAAAGCCCACAAAAGCCCAAACCGGTTTAACCGACCGGTTGACCGATTACCAATTTAACCGATAATTTTCGGTTAAGACTTCTTATCGGTCGGTAATCGGTTAAGATTTGGTTAACCGATAGCTTATCGGTTAACCGACCGATAAGTCCATTAACCGGTCTTAACCGACAGATACCCAGCCCTAGCTTGGAGGATGACTTTTAAGGAGTATTTCCCTCAAATAGTAGTATTTGTATGGCAAGTGGTACTATGATAGTCTAAAACATGTTTTGGTGTTTCTGGATTGTTAATAGTACATTTATTTTCATGTTTCCTGCTGATTATTACTAATAATCTCGTTTTTCATAAATTGAAAGTGAGTTTTACGAACACCAGCATGTGCGTGTCAATTTCAAATTACTCTCTCACATTTTAAATCGAACTTTTAATTTCTTAAGTTTTTCACTTCACTTTTTCCGTCCAAAACCGTCTAGAACTGCATAAGTGGCATTAACCTCGTTAATCTCATGTAAGACGCTTTGCCATGTTAGTTAAATAATAATAATAATAATAAAGAAATATAAAAATAGTGGCTCACACGACTATTCCAAACCCTAGATAACAGTGACTGTGCAAGCCACCCCATTGCTGAAGGTGGTAGAAAAAACCACCCCTCGGTTGGAGCATAAACCACCCCACCAATGAAGGTCCCCTTTTGCGAGTGGAAGGACGAAGGAGGCTCTACCACCCATCCGATTACTACTTTTTTAATAAATGAAATATTATATTTTTAAATGATGCGTCAAGTTAATGTTACGCAAGTACTTTTAGATGAAATGAAAAACGTTAAAAACTTAAAAATCAGATTTAAAAACCAAATAAATAAATTGAAATTGCGGGATTGCTTAGAAAGTAAATTTATACGAATGTTTGAAACTCATTTTGTTTGATGTGTACGAATGTTTGAAAAAACTAGGGAATCAATATTTTGGGTCATCAAGGGTAGATTAGAGCTGTGGATCCAGGGTTATGGGTTGTTATTGATCAATTGATTCATCAAGGTTCTTGCGCTTCTAGGCTTTACTTAGTTTCCATTGTTGCATTATGAACCAGAATCCAGATTGTCGATTTTTTTAAGTGTTTGGGGTTTGTTCTAGTTGGAAACTCGTATGGGTTCTTCAAATTCTAGGCTTTACTCAACTCTCACAATCACTATCACATATATTATTCATATAACAAATTCTTGTCTTTTCAGGTGTTTAATATTAATAGCATTTTTTTTTTCCTAAGCAATGTCATTTCATTTGGCTTTATACCTTTTTCTTCTCCTCTTTGTTTGTTGTTAATCGCTTAATCTGAACTCTTTTCAATTAGCCAGAAGTGGAAAATCAATTGGGTATTTGAAAACCATTCCTGGAGTGAACGATTAGGATTACTCACCGACAAATGCCAAACATCATCAGCAAAACAATTCCCAGAAGTTAAGAGGTAACTAAGGCTGTGTTTGGCAATGGAATGAAAAAAGGGAGTGGAACGGTACTGTAGCAGATTTGATTGATATGAGAGAAAAAAGTAATACTATTTTATATAAAAAAGTGAAAAATTTTATTTTGTAGTAATTTTTTTATTTAAATAGTAATAAAAAGTGATTTATGTAATATAAAAAGTAATAATATTTAAATTAATTTTGAAAATAATTTTTTTAAATTTTTGGGACCAGTCCAATCTAACCCTTTACCAAACACAGCTTAAACAATTTCCTTTTGCCACGTCTCCAATTGATTTCGATTTGGGTATGAACAAATTTAAAGTTCACATCAACCTCAAATTCAATTCACTACCTCGTGCTCCCATCACTAGCGAAAATGACAGCACCGTGTTTGGTTTGGCGTACAAGTGGGCAACCACCCTTCATTATGGGCACATGTAGGGTACCACACACCTTTTGCTTTTCTTTGTTTAAGATATGCTAATCTTGGGTCCCTTGGCATGGACTTTTTAGCCTTTCGCTTTTGGGTAGCGACAGTCGCATAAAATGCTGAAGGCAAGTTGTCCTACTCTACATCACAGTGGCCAAATTTAACTCGAAATGAAAGAAAAAGAAAATGCAATTACCACCATCCACAACTTAACGAAAAGGAGTGCAAATATATTACTCAATTAGTGAAACCAGAGATTTCACATACAAAATATATATAGATTGGCCGCTCTCATGTAGGTAAAACCCCTAAGGAGTGACTGGTTGGCAACAGTAAATTTAAATCCTCAACCCAGCATCAGCAAAACAGGCCCATATAATAGTTAGTAGTAGTAATGCAGTAATATTGGGGGAATAGGAATAATATAGGGTAGTCTCTCTATTTCAAGGGCACTTGGGGCCTCCTTCCTTGGTCTTCCAGTTGTTGTAGCAAGGGCACACGGCTTTGTTCCCATAATACCCCGGAGGAACGCACAGGCACTTTTTGCAGCACTTCTGACAGAAGAACATGCATGGCTTGTGGTATTGGGTCTGGCTGCACCTCCTCGAGCATTGCGATGGGCATTCTACGCATTTTCAAAACAACAAAACATAAATCGATAATATAATTTGACCACAGTCAAACATAATCATTTTGTTTTAACCCATAAACAGGAAACGACCTTTGAGCGTTGTGAGTGGGGCCCGATGGGCATTCTAATCGTTTCCTTTTCACCCTAGGTATGGACCCCACAATCAAACTTTTTTGATTAAGAAGAGATTAGTCAATGGTCATAGTTAAAGTATTTTAACCATTTACAAGACAAATTTTAAGACTATGATTGGCCAAATGGGAGGGAGGGCAGAGAAAGGAAAGAAAGGACAAGGGGGGAGAGAGGAAGAAAATGACCCACACCCACTTGAGGGCATTTTCATTCACTCTGGATCTCTTCTATGTGCCGTTTTTACTGAATTATGTAAGCAATTTTCAATCCCTCAAAAGGGTTGTGTTGATTTTCCTGTCACTCTAGATTTGTAGGTGCTAAAAGAAAGCAAAATGAGAGTGAAAGAATCACTACTTACGGTTGCTCTTGAGACTCCCTGGTCCATAATTCTGAAATCACATAAAAATCAAGACCAAAATGTAAATGTTCCATTCTCACCCATATAAAAAAATCAAAATAAAATAAACTCAAAAAACTCCCCAACATTTTGTTAATTTGGGGTGAGAGAGAGAGAGAGAGAGAGAGAGAGCATACGTTGTTGTCATGGTGATGACCTCCATGCCCATGAGATGCCAAAACCTGTAAACAGAACAAAACAAAAAATCAAAAAAAAAAAAAAAGTAAATATATTTTATCCCCAGTAGAAAACATTTTTCTTCCTTTCAGTTTTTGGGTAAAAAGCTTGTTTCTTGTTCATAATAGAATATAGAGCGAAGAAAGTAAGACCCACCATGGTTTGAAGCATGGAAATGGCAATGAGGGCCAAGAGCAAGGCAGCAACAAACTTCGCCATGGCCATTGTTACTCCCAAACCCCTCTCTTGTCAAACCTAAAAAGGCACAGGGACAACAGAAGCAGAGAGAAAAAGCTATGGGAGTGAGGGGTTTGATTTTTCAATACTGTGGTGGGAGTAGGGTATAAATAGAAACATAAGTGCAAGTGGGGTGGGGTATGAAATTCTTAGATGTGCTCATTCATATAGATCACTCTGTGCTCTCGTTTGTTAATAAATGACACCTGTGCTCGCTAATCTATCACCGGCAGCTGTGCCACTAAGATTGATGCATTATGCCAGGTGTCCCTTGTTGGATGGTACGGCTAAGGTTTTGTGCATTAACCTTTATTGTTGCATAACAAAAAAATTTAATGTGGTTTACTGCTTTTTTGGGAAGAGGATCTTTTCCGGACCAAATGTATTGGGAAGTAACTAATTAAATATTTTTCGATTCAAATAAATTCAAGAAAATTCTAATTCTGTTTTTTTTTTTTTTTTCATTAAGAACATAAATATTGAGTTATATTTCTTAAATCAAATAATTTAGATGGTATTTGTTAAATCTAATTTAAATAATATATTTATATTTAAAATTATTCAAATATCATGTAAAGTTCTATAAATAAAATTTTGTACTCAAATCAAATAAAAAATAAAAAATGTAGGGTATAAAACTTTAAGGTGCAAATATAGGAAAGTTATCTCTTATTTTTTTTCTTTTACTCCCAGCTTCTCCCTCTTGGGAGGCCAAGAAAGTTAACAGAAGTGCAAACTTTTGCGCTCATCATGTGGCATATTGAACCGCAGCAAGAGTTTACTAGGGCTGCATTTCCACTCTCTTTTCTCCCCTCTCTTCCATCCTTATCTGTAGTGAAAAAGATTCGTCTCCCTCTCCTTTGTAATTTTGTTATCTGGTTTGTTTTTGTATGGAAAGTTTGTTACAAAAATAAATAAATAAATAAATACACTTAAAGTGCGAAATTAGGCCATAAACTGAACCACATTAATTTCAGTCTTTTTCATCTCCTTACCGTGTGCATTTTTCTTGAAATTGGTACGTTTATTCGTAGATTATAACTTATGAGAACGAAAATATGAAATTTAAACCATCAAATATATATATATATATATATATTCGATCAAAGGAGGGAAAAAAAAAAACTACATTGTCAAGGAATCTTAATAAAATCCAATAACTCATCATTATAGATTTTTTTACTTATAACTTTGATTGACGAGTGGGGCTCATCTTGTAGGAAGATATGTAAAGAAGCTGTGAATGGGACTGAAATAATTTTGTCTTTTTTGTTCCGTAATTGTCTCGTTTTTTCAATTTTCATTATTACAAAACAGAGTGTCATCATAGCAACGGTTGCTCATTGACTCGATTTTTTTTTTTTACGAAAAAAAAAATGTCAAAATCAAATACAATAAATGAGTTTTCATTGCAGGCTGAATAAGAAATGCTCTATTTGTTAACGTATAATTTAATTTGGAAACGGTTTGGGCTTCTAACTCAAAAGGGGGATGATAATATCTTTTTATTTACATTAATTCCGTAATTATTTGTAACACACAAAAAAATTAATAGGGGTAATTACTTATTTATTCTAAAAATAATCATAGAACCATCCAACAATTTAAAGGTTACATGCTTATAAAGAGACAAAAGGATGAATAGATCCAGGCTCAAAAGCATCTTTCTTAGCATGCTTAGCGAACAGTGAAACAGTATCTGTAACGGCTGTGTTTGATGCCTAAGCATCATTAGAGTGTGTATGGCAAAGAATTTTGAGTGGAAAAATAGAAAGAAATTGATTGATATTATATTAAGTAGATATGAGTTCAGCAAATATTTATTTTCATTCTTTTTTAACTAGTCTCAACAGTCCACACTATGAAAGAAGAATTTCCCTGTTTGAGCCTACAATTCTGTACCATATGACCCATGTTTCTAGAGTGAAAAGCATGTCTTGATTTTGTCCTTGCGTTTAACATTTGTACCAAAAATAAGGTTTACCTGTTTTCATTGTGTCGGGGATAAAATTTACTTTAGGTCTCATCTAAGCAATCTCATAATTACGATAAACTACAACTACATATAATTTCAAGAAATTATCTCTCAATTACTACCTGAAAATACCACTATCTCTCAATTATTTTCTACTACCTCTCAACCACTAGACCACTAGATGAACATGTAACGACTATATGAAAAACGATTACCTAAAACCTTACAAAAGGGATGTAAGGCATCAAGTAAAGGGATCGGTCGATTCATCTCAAAAAACTCTAGTTCATTTTTATTTTTTCACTCCAAATAATAATACTAACTTAAGCATCGTAGTTTATCCAATCTTTGGACCGATGAATCCTTTAACGTTTTTACTATTTTGCAGACAACACATAGCTGATTAGACCGTATAAAAAACTGCTCTAACACATTGTTAATGCGAGAGTACTTGAATTAATTTTTATCTTTAAAAGCCTCAAAAAAAGGGCCATAAATGCTACTTACCAACATAGCAAAACATGTTTTTGGCTGTGTCGGTGATAATGGGAGGAAGAGCAACAATTAAGGAAGAAGCAGCAGCTGTTAGGTGAACAACTCGTTGGACCGTTGAAATGCAAGAAGTAAATTATGAAAACATGGGCATCTCAGCTTTGAACAAGAACAATAAAAGCAATCCACGGCCAAGCCGCGACGGTAGAGTTAGTCAAGTAGTTGGTTATGAAAAACCCAATAGGTGTATATTACACAATGTGTAGAATTAAAAAATAATAACCTATAAACAATCAATCACCAAAATAATCAAAACAATAAATCAATCAGACACAATTAATAATTTTGGTGACGAAAATAAAACTTTTAGAAAACGTTATAAAAGTAAAATTTCTCCGGAGCAGCCAAATTCAAGAAATCACTATCAGAAAAATGTTAAGAGATTACAGACATTATGAACACTTACAACCCTATACAAGACCTTGACTCTATAAGATCAATAAGCCTCCAACTTGTTTTTTTGCTCACAATCTTCTTCAACGTGATCCTCCTTTATTAGACCTTTTCTGACAGACTTCTCAATGAAGCACACAATCAAACTAACATAATCTTCTAATAGGAACAAATTGGCTCACAATAAATATTCTCTTTTAAGCACAGCCTCTCACGAATTTTAGGGTAGAATTTCCTATATCTCTCTTTATAACAATATATTTATATCATCTGCTAAACCTTAGATCTGGGCCCACATAAAATAAACAATTTGTACATAAATCGTACAGGGCGTCTAGATGGGGTAAGTGCCCGTCTGGACGAAAAACTCTAAAAGCGTGGTTCTCGGCAACGTACTGGAAAGCGTGTTCGAACGGCTAGCAACCTGTTCGGATGGCCTTGCATTGGGGATGAAAATATGTTCTCGAGTTTTCATGCTCGGACGGCCAATCTTTTCGTTCGGGCAGCCTTGCATTAGAGATGTATCTTGGTGCTTTGGAACGTCTATTTTAATCATCGAATTAGCTAACACAATAACTAATAAGTTATTTTTATTTTTATTTATTTTTTTGACATGTCCGTATAAGAGGAGAATAAAAATTTAAATCAATGACTTTCGCTTTATAAAATATGGTATCATCCAATTGAATTATGTCTCAGAGACATTATTTGATTTTAATTACAAGAGAGAAGTTGGCGCATTCAAGTAGCGACGGTGGAGTTAGTTAAAGTAGTTGTAGATAACTGGATAGGGGTCCCACTCTGTAAAAGAAGTCAAGATTTTTTTGTTGGGTAACAGTGAAAAACGTAATAAATTATAATATAATCATTTCTTTCGAGGGCAGTAAATTATGTAAAGGAAAAAGCTCAATAAAATTTTTGTTGCTTTGCATGCATGTGCTATTATAGTCTTCTCTGACACAGCACGTGACCCAAAGCTGCGCCAGTTTGACAAAAATGCGCACCGTGCGCTGTGGCCCATTAATCCTTTCTTTTGCTCTCGTCCAAATCTATTACCACCACTGTTACCAGTCTTATGAATTATGATTTTCAAGATCCAGATTCACCGACATGTTTGCTTTGGGTTAATACATTCAGAGTAAACATAATAGAATTAATTAATTACAATTCTTTTCTAAAATTTAGAGCAATCATTTGGTTAATTGACTGGTTTGAAGTCACTTTGAACAATGCTACGCTTCTTTTCTTCTTTGCCTAGAGGCTCTTTTTATTTAAATTAATTTTTCTCCTTATTTGTTGTTCACAAGTCATTAGTTTATTATGAACGTACCATATTTATACGTTCTAATTAGTGTGTATAAGTTATGCAACCTGTTCTATTTTTCCTTTTATTTGGCCTTATTGTATTTCTGAGGTTTCTGTTTCTTTTCTGATGCAATATTCACCGCCCTTTATTCTCAGCAGTTTCTCATTTGATCATCTTATCTCAACATCTTTTTTTTTTTTTTTTTTAATATATATATTTGGCATATTTCGTGATACCCCATCCATATCCAAATAAATCAAATTTTGTCACGTCATACGCGTCTTTGTTATGAATACTTTTATTCCTCGATGATCAACACAATTCAACTCGTGCAATTCGAATAGGCAATTGAAAATGATTATAATGCATAAATATAAGTCAAAATTAGGTCTTTAATGTCAAAAAAAAAAAAAAAAAAACATTGGTTTCATTCCCTATCAATCATGAAGGTATCTCACAATTGGTACACTATGCCTATCATATTTCCAGCTACTGAGGTCACTTGAGGTGTCCCGTGAGGATTTGGTTTATATATTGTTATTATATGTTGTGCTTTAATCAACGGTCAAGATTAAATTTTTAAAAATCTCTCTTCATTTTCTCTTTTCTATTAAAAGCTTATAAAAGTAAGTTAACTTTAAGATTCAATATTAACCGTTGATCAAATTACAACATACATGCTGTATAAGCCAGATCTGTCCCGTGAAGGCTTGAGGAAAATGTATGTGGGAACAATTGTACAAATTTGATTTCCATAAATGTGTGGCTATATATGATTTTGTCATAAAATTTTTACAAAAATTTTATTTCTTCTTTTCAAAAGGAACACAAGGGAAGAATGACATCCCGTGAACAGCTAGAACTTTTATGGATGCTCATATTCTTTTATTTATTTTTCTCATTTTTCCCAACAAACAATTCTCTCTGAAGTTTTCATGTCATGTGCAAGGTCGGGAGTGTGTAGACAGGCTGTTGAAATCACATTATGCAACTTCATGAAAGGGAATTATAAATGACTTTACTTTCGATCCAACTCTAGTGGTGGGACAAGGCAGCAACTTGAGACAATTAATTAATTATAAGCATAATTCAAAGTTACGAAATGTACATATATAGATCTATGTGAATCAATGTACAAATGGACACAACATCAAAACTCTATAAACTCTTCTTTTTTTTTTTTTTTTGGGTGATTGTTATTGTCACTTCATTTTATGGGGAACACAAAGAAAGAATATAATCACCATTAAAAAAAAATAGGGCATGTGGTAAGCCATTAAGCAGCTCACATGCAAATTATGCAATCGGCAAAGTTGCTGAAAAGAATGGCAGGCAACAGCTTCAGCAGCCAACTTCTTTATTGCGTCCACCAATCATAACCGGCTTCAATAAATTCCGATCACAAAAAAAGAAAAGAAAAGGAAAACAAGTTGCATGAAAATCGTTTGCTTTATGCATTTTCGAATATAAAAAAAGAAAAAGAAAAAAAAAAGGGGTCAAATATTGAAGGAGATCTGGCCGTGAGGGCCCAGGGGGTCGTGCATTGCACGGTACAAGAACGGAAAGAAGACCCAAGGTTATTAGTTATTACGATATTACCCTACAGCACTACTCATGATCTTGCATGTGGGTATGGTCTAACTTCCACGTGGGTGCCAGATTCATCTCAGTGCTCGTGGTTCATGGAAAAAACCATCACCGTCACCGTCACTGAGAATATAATTAATTAATTTCTTTGCCCTTTTTGTTTGCTTGAAAAGGAAATTACATGCCATTAGCAACAAAAGCTATGTGGAGGGCCAATCCCTTATAATTGGTGCATTGCAATTTGGGTAGTTTACAAAATAGGGATTGCAAGGCTTATTTGTTTAGACCAAGTGAATCTTATATCTTAGACTTGTCGGGTAAGGTGATATTTTGGACGGCTCAGGTTAAGTTTGTTCTATAACCCTCTAATTTGTAGGTAGCCCAAATTGTACTACCTAATTATAGGGAATCATAATTTGATTGAGGGACTTTGTATAGGCTTAGTTAGCAGCCCAAAAAACATGTCTTCTAACATACCTCATTTGAGACCTAAACAGTCAAAATTTATAAGAACAGATAGTTATTATCAAATTGCAAATAATTTAAATAATAAATTGCTGAAAATATCAGTTGGCGTATCATAGCCCATTGTCCTAGCTCATGAGCTGCTTAGTTGGCACACCTATTGATCCCATTCACAGAACATTCCATTATCCATCATAAATCAAACATTATCATTTCAACATCATGAACAATAGCTATAATATTCCAAATGGGGAGCATTATATATATACTGCTTCATGATGGGATCCATGACCACGTGTTGCATCTACTTTGACATAAAAACCGAAAAAAACTCTATTTTTTTTTTAAAATTTTTTGTCCACTTGCATCTACTATATACAAATTACAATAGTACTTGAGCACTTGACTATTGAGAGGTTAACTAGATTTCAGTTTACTCGGTACTATAATTATCTTACAAATTGATCTAATAATTGATTATTAGTTAAATAATTAAAAGTATATGAGTGATAAGTTAATTGCAAACTACTTAAAGTCAGAAGTCAAATATTTTGCTTAATTATTTCACAAATTATAAACTTTCACGTTAGTTTGAAAGAAAACTTATAAAATCTAGCCCTTAACGGTGCTCATAATAAAAACAAAAGAGATGGCATCATATCCTACCTTTATTTGAGAAGTGACTAATATATGGAATGGAAGAGGGCTACCTCTAATTCTCGTAGCCTTCTTAAATCATCAGCCTCCTAAGGTGAACAAAAAGAAGACAAAGTTGATTACTAGCAAAGTAAAAATGGAAATAACAAGAATAACGAATGATAACTTCCTCTATTTTCTAGGCCTTGACTTACCACCATGGGCCTTGAATTACCCAAGAAAAACAGACTCTGGGCCTGGAGGATTTGTAGGATGGGAGAGGAAATAGAATCAGACCAATTTCCTAAATGCCTTTCTGAAAATTCTTCAATGTCTTTTGACTATTTACGGAACCTGAGAAGGAAATGAATAATAAATCTGCTACTGGGCAACCATGATATACGGCTGGAGAAACAAAGGCTTAAAAATGGCCTCGTAATCATTGGGCTTCTGGTTGGATACGCATTTCGACAGAACCTTGGGCCTACCTTGGACATCGAAGAGATAAGGCTTTAGGCCCAACTTATCTACCGTACCGATTGATGATCTTTGGAGCAAGTCTGACTAACAATTTGTCTGGCACAAATGTCTGGCCAATTGGGTTGTTGTTGGTTTTTTTTTTTTTTTTTTGGAATATTTTGAAAAAACAAGTGCTTAATTTTTTTTTTTTTTTTTAAAAAAAAATTGAAGGTCACTTTAAAACAATTGAAACATTAAAAAAAGATTAGAGAGCTGGTTACATGGTCACATCCAAAATAAACATGTTTGCAAACAATTTTCTTAAATAAACCATAGAGAAAACATATTCTCTAACGTAAACTCCACCTAAAAACACTATTTGCACTCATATCACCATAAAACTATTATAAAAAAGGTACCTTTTGCTGAAGTTTTGACTGTGCATTGTAAAAGGCAACAACTTTGACCATTGTTTAAATTCCCAGTCAAACCCAGAAGTCGTCAGAGAAATTACGCTTACCCCATTCTTGGGTTCAAATTGATGAATGACAGACACCCAACAATGAACATGCATGATGCATGATGAGACAGTCAAGTGGAAAACAAATGCTCATACGTGGCAACATTTTCTCCACGTAATATTCCCATATATATATTTTGAACAAATTATTTAAATCCAAGTGTTTCATGGTTAATGTGATAGAGAAAAGAAAAATAAGATCGCATGATTTGGGTGGTTAGGGTACAAGAAACAATCATATTGATGGGCTCTCGCAAACAACCCCCTGCACCCTGACAGAAAGCATAGGTGGCAAAATGCCAGCTGTAGGCAAATGTCATTTCATTTTCTATGCCCTTAAATCCCCCCACTAATAATGATCCAATTTGACTAGTTGGATACTCCTCCAGACTCCAGTTGTTGCGGCATGTAGGTCCGCCAGCGCAGCACTCTCCCCTCCCCCCGAACCTCACTACACACCCATGTTTTACTTTTACTTCCCCGTTCCCACCATATTTAAGGAACGGTCCAGATGTCAAGGACCATTAGGTAGATTCGTCAGACGCCATAATTATGCTGCCTAGGCACTGCTTATCTAAGCCCACCATCATCTCTATGTCCCTGAGCCCTTCTCTTTTTTCTCCTCTTTTTTTTTTTTTTTTTTCCAAGAAAATAAAAAATAAAGACGATAGGTCTGTCAAACAAATTGATGCGGCCAATACGGTAGTTAAATATGGCAACGTTTCGTAAACAAGTAAACAGAACAAAACCCAAAACCAAAAGGGTTACCGACACGACTATCTATTTCTTACTATACCTATATATACGCCCTTAATTAAAAAAACAAACAAGTCATTATGATCTATCTACTTCCAAATCTTCAGTAATTTACTGTTCGAATTATTAACAATTCCGACAGCTCAAAATTTATAAGAATTTCTATTTTATGTCTATATTTCTTAAGAAGTCTCTTGTAAAGGGGGGATGGAGGGGTTTTGGAGAGAGGATCCCATTTAGCATCTGACGGAATATAAGATCAACAATGGTACTCCTTGAGCCACATTGTTGAGAAGTCCTCGGGCCGAGGAAGCACAAAGGGCGATCGAGGTGTACAGTGAAGGGCAGTATATGGGCTAGGGCCGATGATAATAAAAAAATGAAAGAGAAAATTAAGATATCCATGGGCCCAGACTGGGTTAGTTGGGGACAAGGAGGCCCTACGCTGCATCAACATTAACGCTCATGAGATCGAGTAGGTACCTTTGGAATATTTATTTTCCTGTATTTTATGTAATGCAATTATGCAATGTTTGTGTGAATTTATGCAACAATTAATTCAAATCAGACCCGGAATAAGTCCAAAGTATTTTGAGCAACTTGGTACTCATTTTAATTCACAGAATGTGTTTTTTTTTTAAAAAACATACATCTATGGTTGTTGGATGAACCCTCCATGGATGTGTTTGTTGATTGTATTTTCTTGTGTTGGTGGCTACAAAAGGGAACTGTGCATTGCTCTTTGCCCTAACAGTAAACACTAGAGAGAATAAAATTCAATGGACTAACTTTATTTTATTTAGGGCGTGAGTAGGGGATATTTTATGTAACTATATTAATTCACAGAAAAGGAATTAAATACAATAGCCTTGATATCACGAAAAAGGATTTATGTTCGGTATATTTGATATTTGTCCGACCAAGTTACCTCGTCAAGATAATTGCACAGGGCAAACGGGAAAAATGACTGTAAGAAGTAACTATCTTCCACGTAAGTACCTCAATCTTCTTGATATTTTGTCAGAGGGTGAGCAGTGTGTTGAAATTATTTCATCAAATTAAAATTTCAAATTTTGTAAATATTTCATAATTATTTTGAATTTTAAATTAATAATAGTTTATCTATTATCACGTTTTAATAGTTATTTATTTAACTGTTTCTCATATTATCTTGTTTTATGGGATCATATTGTATCATGATGATAAGATTGCTTTGATTTCTTTTTGCAAAACTTCTAATTCAAGTGGGAGGCAATATTTATTTAAGAGATAGAGTCACAATCACCTTATTGTCCAGAATATTTCAATTACTTCCCATTATGTTTAGGTTCTACATTTATTTTTCCTACAATTCCCCCATCGTTATTTCCAATACAATGACCTTAACAACAGAAGGGCATGAATTCCATCCTAATATTCCCTTGATCCCAAATTCTATGGTGAATGAGGAGAAAAGAGGGACATTCCATATAAATGTGAGTAGAACGATTCTCTTAAGTATAATATCTACATACTCTCACTAGTCTATCTGATATGTTTATTCTTCAAAGGCTTAATTTACTGACTTAAGCATCAAAGTGAGGATCTTCATGCTTACGGTCAATTCCTCCCTTTAGGTTCTCTCCATTCGGGTTTGGGTGTGACTTGCTAAAATGTTGCTTAAATAATTAAATTTATTATTTTTATTTACCTAAACTGTTTAGATAAGTGTTGATTTAACATAGCATTAAATACGTAAATTATGAGTTTAATTATTGACTTTACAATTTGCCTCAAATTTTAGTTATAGATTTTACGCGCGTTGGGACTCACTTGGTGAGAAAGAATTTGTGCTCACACAGGAGCAATAAATGTTAAATAATTAATCAAATAATTAAACTTATTATTTTTTATAAACTTACCCTTATATATGGGATAAATACGACATATGCAATGTTGCTTTCTTGATGCTTGCAAAAGTAGACCCCTCTAGTCATTGCTGTTTGTCAGGGATGTCAGGATATTCAATTTTTTTTTTTTTTTTTTTTTTTTGCCTGTCATTTTCAATTTTGATAATTAGATTTCTGTTTTAATATTTAGTTAAATTGTTGTTTATTTTAAAATTTTAAATTGATAAAAAAAATTAAAATTAATTATTTTAATTAATATTTAAGTAGCTAAAATAAAAATCATGGTTTATAATTATAATAAAGAAGAAGAAAAAAAAATATCTGCCTAATGGAATGTGAATGCCCTAAATGCTTTGTCAGAATGGTTTACAAGGGATAGTGGGAGTCAGCCAATGCACGTGGTAAGATTTGACTGACTACTCTGAGGTAGCTTCATATTAAAGAAGTGAATAGGATTTGAACTGTATGCCACCTTTACTCATACACAATAATTGGCTGTCACATAATAATCATTTTTTTTTTTTTTTTTATGTGTTGGGCCTTGGCAGATATGAATTATATATATATATATATATATATATATATCCCACCAATTCAATGTTGGATGATAAATTTTGATTAAGCAAATGATAAACATATGTCTTGTACATTAAATGTTCTAATGAGACCCAAAAATGCAAAAATGAACATTAATTTCTTTTTCCTCCTAGGAGATAAAAAAGAAAGAAAACAAAGAATGTTGATGATTGATCAGTAGCTTATTAGAGAGCCTTTCCAAGCCTTTCAATGACCCCCTTTTTTTTTTTTTTTTTCCTATATGGACCAGCCTACCCCACAAGATTAAAGCACTGTGCCACTAAAATGACCTTCAAAACCATCCAATTTGGCCTATCCAGGTTCTAATTTATCCCCTGTAGGTCACACCCCCACATTGGACACAAAACACATATAATTATTGTAAAAAAGCTGTGCCGGTTGTTGCCTTGACCATCACTCACATGATTTCATTCAGGGGATGCTTACATGGATCTCTAACTTGACATATATTATACTGAAAATATCCCATTTTGTTGATTTTGGACCTTTAATTAGTGAGTGTCCATTATGGCACCATGAGATGTTGCATGTTAGGTGATCTCTTTCCAGCTTGGGGTTTGGAACTTTGGAGGTATGTTAGGTATTTGCTGTGCATCTTAATCTTTTGCCTCCACAAAAGAAATTCTAACATTCTCTTTCCTTGGATTAACAGGCCATGGTAATCAAGCTTCAAAAATCTTTCATGATCAGTCGGTAGGGCTAAACTAACTTTACTGTGTATGACATTATATATTCTCATTACCTATCTTTATCATGGCCATAATAATTGCCACCGATTTGTTGACAACTTTTTTTTTTTTTTTTTTTGAAACACGATTTGTTGACAACTGTTATATATTATACTCTTATTTAATTTATTTTACTAAACTGATGTGCCAGTACCTATCATCATTTAGATAAATTATTGTACCAAAAAAAAAAAAAAATTAAGAATTGATGAGTACTGTCACATAAGTTATAGGATCACCTCTTGGTATTTATCCTCACAGGTAGTGCTAACTAGATGCTAAGAAATCTAAATCTGGGACAAAACTATCCTACAGTTTTGTTAAAGGATTATGAGTAGATCCATGCAATTTGAGAATGTTTTAGTAAAGACTTGTTGTGGGTTAATGTAAAGTTTGAATTTTGGAAGCAAGATGGGGACTTTAGTGTTAATGGAACCTCATATTAGAGACGTTGTATGCTTAAAACAATGTTGGGAGTCATATTAGAGCCTTGGGAAGTGTTAGAAGGGCTAAAGTTAGGACCTTTTGGGACAACAGAGTTTTTGCTAGTAAAGATTGATCGGCCCAACACCGATTGAACTGTCAGACAACAATTGTTCGATCGATCTATCATCTACCAAAAATTCTAAAAAGCTTAGGTTTTAGGTGTGTTTTAGTTTAGACATGAGACTAATGATATAATTTTTTGCCGATTTTGGTTTTGGTGAGTTCAAGGATGGTTACCAAGAGGGCTTTTACGATCAAGGTGAGTTAAGTTCACACAGATGCTTCTTGTTGCTCTTTTATGGCATGATTATTTTATATGTATGATGTATCAAACATGCACTCGCTTTATACTCATGTGAAATACTTTGCACATCATATTGTTGTTTTTGTATTGGATATTTGCTAGCTTTGATGAAGTAGAATGCGAGCTCGTTCATAACTATAATTTAATTAGCATTGAGGGGGTTTATAATTCGACGTATAACCATTGAGATACTATTTAGAGATTGTTTTAGATTTGACATGTAATATCTTAATTCTTTTTTTTTTTTTTACATGTCCGCACAAGAGGGAAGATGAAGATTTGAACTAGTGACATCTGCTTCATTAGTTGTTGTCCCAGCCGAGTGAGCTACCTTTTAGGGACATCTTAATGTTTAATTTGATAAACGGTCTTAATTAGAAACATTTGATTCGATCTTCATACTAAGTTATGTTGTGATACTTTTAGCTATCGCTCCAATTATTATTACTTTTTTTCTAATTCCGGTTATTATTACTTGATGTGGGTTTGTGATGGCTATCTTCGTTGAAAGCTTTTTGGCAAGGGGTCATATATAGATCCGTGCATCTTATTTACTCAATAAATAGAGATGAACAAATGCATCAAGAATTAATTACCAGTTAATTAATGGATCGAGACGTACATCTACCAAGTAACAATCACATTAATTATAATCATTACATAGTATTTATCTTGGCCACAAAGTAGATCTATGCTAATACACAAATCTATCAACTTAAATTTTAAAATAAATGATGATTAAAAAAAGACCCATTTTCCTTTTCATTTTGAAACTATTGAAGGTTTAGGTATATATCCAATAGTACATATATTGTGTTATTACTTGTCAAAAAGAAGAAGAAGTTACCCTCTATGAAAGCCGATACAACATCAATGTCACATTTATAATTGAATGATCGTATGAAGAATGCCATAATTGGATGGTAGGGATTGTCAGTAGGTCAAGTTGCATTATCTTTTATCGGTGAGAATGTTGTTGCATTAAGGTTTAAGGTTTCAACTTGTTGTTAAATTAATGAGGTAGAATTGTAAGCTTCAAATGATCTAGGTAGACCACCTTTCAACATTTGCGACATCTTTTGTTTGGGCTTTATATGGCTAGGCATTGATTTGGAGATTTTGCACATTTCTACTTTCAACCTTGGGATTGCGTTATTTTGACGCTTTACATTCTTGAAATCTTGTTATATCTCTTCAGTGTATATATAGATGGCACAACAAACATATTTTTAATGGTTCAGACTTCAGAGCGAAGAATTTTGGTCTCAGGGTCTTGCTTCCATGGTACGTACCCATCAGTTGCTGTTTATGGCTGGTTGAACCATGGGCACCATGGGCTCGTGATTTCATACCCCAATAAGCCATTCCACTTTTGCTTCAGCCTCAAGGTCCTTGAAATGGTCCATATTGGCGAACAACTTACAGGCTAGCTAGGTCTTCATCCCACTTGCTAGCTCTTTTTCACTGGAAAAACCATATGCCCTTGATTATTGTAAGGGTAAGGTGGTACTTGTCACGTCAATACGTCAATCATTAAAATATGGACCGACACATAACAATTTACATAACATTTATCAAACATACATATAAATTGATTATTGTTAGTTCCTATATATATATAAAATCCAAATCGGAGTCAACCAAATAATTATTTGATAAATAAGAAGAAGGAGAAAATAAAAAGAAAAAAAAAGAAAAAGAGAAACAAAGGAGGTAAAAAACAAGAGAAGAGGGTGGAGGTAACTGTCAGACCACCGCATACAATGTGACCCTGTCCCTAGAGATGAGGAAAATGTAGGTGTGAGGTGCACTGTCCTTGTAAGACCACCTGCTCATGCACAGGACTTGTATGTTTGCATTTGGGAACCCATCTTCATCTCCCCCAATGGGTTCCACCCATTCAATCTTCTAACAAAGGATTATGATCTAAATATACATTTTTTCTTTGGATTAATCAATTATTATTATTATTTATTAATTTATTATTTACAAGCATATGGGAAACTGCAATCTGGCAAAGGATCCCTTGTTGTCAAGGGTACTTGAATTTTAAGAGAAGGAACTCACCTACAACCTTCTCTTTGTTAAGTTATCCAAATTTGTATGGCCTTAAATTCATGACAGGTTGTGTTTGTTGATACTTGTGCTTAAAGAGATTTTAGGCCTCAAGAAAGATGCTAGTAAAAGTATCTTTGTGAAATAAAAGACAAGCATCCTAGGGGCATTTTCGTCTACATAGCCAAATGTTATTTTCACTAATTGGATGCTAAAATAAGAGTAATATGAATTATATCTGGCTTAATAATTTTGACAAAAAAAAAAAATGGTGAGCTATTATAGTGCTCACTATTTACTTACCAAATGTTATTTATTTAAAATAAAATAAAATAAAAACTCTAACGTTCTCTTTTCTCTCAATAAAGAATATTAAAAGAATAAATAAATTATTGATTTTTTTTTTTTTAAAAAAAGTGAAAGTGAATGTCTAAAATAGAGAGCTAAATGTAAGTTATTTGAAAATGTGAGTAATTAAAATAATAATTTTTTTTTTAACTGAAATAACGAGCAAATTTGTTAAGCCAAATCTTATGATTTAGATAATGTCTGAAGCCGCTTTAGAAGCATGTGCTATGTGCTTAATCTAATGGCTTATTAGCTCCTTCATAAAGATTAGATACCGAGAAAGTTTGAGTAATTTTAGGCAGCTTACTTATGTTTTACTTGTGTTCCATTAAGAATTGTGTGAATTACTCAAAAAGCTTGCCTTAGAGAGAGATTTTTCACGGAGGAAGCTCATTGAAGCAAAGAAATCCACATATAACACAGGAAAATCTTAATACTATATAAAATATTTTTTTTTGTATTATCACACGAAAGTTTGGGTAAAAACAATCATTTTATATCGCTGAAATAACACGCCAATATGAAGGATCACATAGATGTCAATAAAATTAATGTGATATTACACCTTGTTTATAAAAATAATATATTTATCATCCCAGCAATTCCAAGTAAATAAAATTAGAAGGATAAACTTTTATTTTATATTAGATAGAAGAAGGAATTTAACTCTTTTAAATTAGCCAGCTGATTTTGGTGGGTAGATGGGCCTAGTAGACGCTTTCTCTACCAGCACCGCTGTAAAAGAAGAACAAGTGTGTTATTTTGTCCGGTCAAAGTTCAGAGCTCCCGAAGACTAAACTTGTACTGTGTGAGCGCACCATAGCCTCTCCGTAATAAATTCACAGGTTGTGAGTTTCAATGCAACGGTTGTTTGCACGCCATTCGATGATCAAACCTTAGCTGCTCCATGATTGGTCCCCTTACGTCACCCAAACCCCCTCTCTCATTGGTGAACCTCGTTTAATCAAGCCTTGATATGGCTGATTAACGTACTTAATTAACACCAAAGTCAGTGCGCTCGACGGCTTCGAAACGCGCAAAAGTAAGATGATAGACTCATAGGGTAGTCTCGAAGTAGCCTATCATTTCTCTTACCGCTTTTCTAATCGATCTTTAAGACTCACAATTAAATATTAATTTTGACTTTAATGTTGTGGACAGGGACCAATTAGTGTACGTGGCAGCTGGTACATGTAAAGTGTAATCCACACGTGTTGCCACGTACTACGTCCTTTACACGTGTCAGAAAATCAGTCTTGTTTATTTCGTGTTAATTATGATTAGGGTGACCAACCTCCCGCCTTTTATGCGACTAAGCTTCAAATGTGGGCGGGACTGGGCTGTAATTATTACGACTTCGAGAGGCAGTTTGGTCCGGGGGAAAAGTACGACCCAGTTTTACGGAACGCTGCCAACAGTGCGTGGTAGTCTAAGCGATGTCGTTTTAGTGAGAAAACAGGGGGTTTTCGGACAAACCCGTCGAACGTCGGGAAACTATCGTAACCCGACAAAGATCTTATACTAGTGAAAAGACAGTTCTGCCATAACCTAACATAGCATGCCCTCTACACTCTGATGTTGAACATACACTGCGGTAGTGAAGGGACCAGAAGGGTAATCAAGTCTAAAAGGAGTGTGGGTGTATTTGGGTGGCCTAGCGGTCCACACACCTTACACAAAATTGACAAATTATATATATAAAGATGGGTTACAATCAATGTCTCAGAGTGGCAGGTCTCTCTCTCTCTCACTGCTATGGTTTACCACATAAAAAAAAAGAACAGGACTCCGGGTCAACTCGGCCGTAAGTGAGTCATAATTGTCTGGAAAAACCCTCAAGAAAGGCTAATAACTCGGACCATTATTGCGAAGCAGGCCAGTCAAAACCTCAAAGGATGAAAAATTGAGCGTAGAAAAGTAGAAACCATAGGGGATTGATTCACTAGCTAGGGATATTTATTACACGCGAAACATCTAACCCCAAGTGGGGTAAGGAACTTAACCATGGATTAGAACCAGGGTTAAAAAAACAAGTGGTTAAGAAGGACAACCACAAAACCAAGATTTTTATTATCGACTGTCATCACTGCTCATCATCATCATCATCTTCTTCTTCTTCTTCTTCTTCTTCTACCTCTGCTTCCTTTCTTTTCTTTTTTTTTTGTTGTCACCCAAAATTAAATTTATCTTTGCTCTCTCGAACTCCACACATATTTCTTCCATTTTCTACAACATCCCACCACTTCGATGGACACTGATATTTCTAATCTTTGCAGAAACCTAACCCTAACAAATCCTTAAAAGCTAGAGCTCTTTTCTTTTTTATTTTTTATAATTCATTTGGGGACCCTAGATGTTAGAGCGATGGATATAACCCCCACCATCACCACCACCACCACAACTGGAGCTACAAAATCCCCAGAAGCTGACAGCGAGACACCAACCCGGATCCAACCGTCCAAGCCCTCATCTTTCTCCAACGGCGTACTGAAACGGCACAATCCGCACCACCAGCAGTACCAGCACCACCACCTCGCCAACCCGCAACTAGTTGTCACCTACAAAGAATGCCTCAAGAACCATGCAGCATCCTTAGGAGGACATGCTCTGGACGGCTGCGGCGAGTTCATGCCCTCCCCTTCAGCAACCTCCGCTGACCCAACATCCCTCAAATGCGCCGCCTGTGGCTGCCACCGTAACTTCCACCGCCGCGAGCCGGAGGACCCAATCTCAACCACCACCACCACTCATGTCATTGAGTACCAGCCCCACCATCGCCACCACCCTCCGCCACCGCCGCCACCTGCGTCAAATCGGAGCCCCAATTCAGCTTCCCCACCGCCGATCTCCTCGTCCTACTACCCCTCCGCGCCCCACATGCTTTTGGCTCTCTCTGGGGGCCTGTCAGCTCCGCCGGAGAGCGGAGCTGATCCTACTAACGCTATGGTCACGCTGAGCCCGAATGCTAGAAAGCGGCACAGGACCAAGTTCAGCCAGGAGCAGAAGGAGAAGATGTTCCAGTTTGCGGAGAGAGTGGGGTGGAAGATGCAAAAGAGAGACGAGGAATTGGTGCAGAAGTTCTGCAATGAAATTGCGGTGGAAAAGGGTGTGCTGAAGGTGTGGATGCACAACAATAAGAACACCTTTGTGAAGAGGGATGCTAATGGTGGTCAGAACAGCAACATTCTTGAGCATACCCACAACAACGGCAACGGCAACGGCAACGCCACCACCGCCGCCACCACCACCACCAACAACAACAACAACGAAAACATCAACCTGGGCGAGAACCCGAATCACTACCAGAGTGACAGCGGGGCTCATGGTGCCACTAATGGGTCATCTTCGTCTTCTTGATCTTTGATGAAATAATAAGGTGTTAGTTTATAGAGTAAGACTCTCTGGGTTATTAATTAATTGTAGTCGTTTCTGCTCAGTTTAATTGTTTTTTTTTTCGTAGTTTATATTAATGAGATGATGATCACTTTGTTGAGGATATCATGGAAGAGCTAGATTGATCCAAAAAGGGAATTTAATTTGGTTTATTTAATCTCTCTTTTCGCTGGTCTAAGTACTTTAACTCTGATATTTATTAATTTTTCTAAAGTTCATTTGGCATGATTTCCTTCTTTTGGGATTGTGGTTTTGAGGGGGTTTGTGGGGATCATGAACTTTAATTGTTAACTTCAGCTTTATTCTTCTCTTCCATGTTAGAATAAACAACTTATTCCTTCTTTTTCTTTTTTTATTTTTCTCTTCCCGGACCTCAAGAACAGTAATATCTGAATCTAATGTCTCATCAGAGAGAGAGAGAGAGGTGTTCATCTTCTGTCTGAGAGAAAGAAGCAGAAAGTGTTGCTGCAGAAATTGGGGCGGTTATAAAAATATTATTCTAGTTTATCCCTTTCGCTTTTTGTAATACTTCACTGTTTGATTTATAAACAAGAATAGAAATATTGATATCTGATGTCTTACAATTTCATATCAAATGGGGGAGGATATATATCATATCGGGTATATGGAATTTTAGTGGTTGTGGTAATTAGGCAATGTTGTTTCGTTTCAAGAGACTTTTTTAAGACTTTATTTTATTCCTTCTAGGCGCAGTAAGCATTGTTCTACAGCCATGTGCATTAGCTTTTGCTTTGTTTGGATAATTAATGAGATCTTGTGGGGCTTAATAGGTTATATTTAGGTAAAAACAATAGGCTAATCTCTTGCAATTTGTATGATACAGATAAGGATAAGGATAGATTGAGCTCCCAAGTCCCATGCATTTCTAATTTTTTATTGTCACTTTCCTTTTAAGGGAAGCAGATCACTTCCTTTGTAGCTAATATAATTTATTAATGATGATGACGGAAGTAGTACTAAATCTTGATTGTCTTGTCTACCACTTCTTCTGGGGTTGTTTTGTTTTGGGTCATTGATGAAGTCAGTAATCTTGTTTTTGTGGGTGCGTGTCTTGTGTTTGAGCTCCTATACTTCAACTTCCAAGACCCCCAAACCCTCTGATGAGGTGTGAGAGGCCGAAATTATTGAACTGTTTTACAAAACAGAGCAATACTCTTTCCACAGCTTGCGTGGCTTTTTTTTGTTTTTTTTTCGTGTTTTAATTGACTGTTTTTTTTTATATGAACTACCTAAAAATACACTACCCCACAGTCCTAATTGCATGTGGCCAACGGGGGTGCCCTACAGTCCTGTACTTTTATGCGACGAATAATTCACTACCCTCTTAAGGGAGGGCCGTGGTTACCTTGGATGCACCAATATCCCTTCTCCTACCCTTTGATCAGATACTGTTTGGATTAAAATTTAATTGAGCTGAACCAAGCTGTATTTTTTTTTTTTTAAAAAAAATAATAATAAAATTCTATGTGCAATTATTTTCTTAATTTTTTATTTATGTGGATTTATTTTCTATTTTTAAGTTGAGGCACCAAGACTGCTTTTAGTCTGATAAATTTTAATATTTGCTCAAGAAAGAATGGGTGATAGTTGACATTGTACTTCTCCTTTTCTTTAATGCCCATATGGGGATGTTTGTACCCAAGAAGTTTCTTTTTCTGTTCTTGATTTTCCCTTTCTTTTGGATAAATAGTGATTAAATTTCTTTTGGCATATCGTTTTCAAATATAAAACAAAAAATAAATGCTATTTAATAGATTGATATATAACAACTATATAAGTGAGATGAGTAAAAATCAGCTTAATTTTTTTTTTTTTTTTACAAGCTTCTATTAAATCTAAAAATTAACTTTTATTTTTTATTATAACATTGTTTTAATATATATATATCCACACAATAGAAGAGAGATAAGAGATTCAAACTAGTATGATTGGAATATAACAATTTGCTACGTACCACGTTAACAAAGCATAACCTTTGTTGCAAATGATCTTTATTTATTGATCTTCATTCTTAGCCGCTTGGAAGCAACTGTTGATTTGATTTGATCTCTTTCCTTACTTGCGTAATAGATTCAATGCACCACTATTTGTAATAATGAATAATTGCTTAATGAGAGAGTTAAGTTTGAGGAATGGAGTTTTTATGCTTGGTGCATCTCGTTGAATTTGGCAACCTTGTCCCTATGTCTTAATGCATTATATATGCCATGAATGCGACCCCAAAACCATGTGATTTGATATTTGAACTTAAATCCAAGTAATTTATTATTTATGGTTCAAGTCACCCCTTGTCAAACTTTTACTATGCTCTTTTTAGTTTTGAGGAACGATGACTAATTTTATAATATGGATGATAATCTGTGTTCGCATGTCGGGTTTAAGTCATGTTAACGCATGAATATAAAATTATACGGGTAATATCTAATCCGATTTATTTAATTAAATGGGTCACACCCCTCAATCCTAATCCACTAATTTTATATTGGGTTTATGTCAGATTCGTGTATGGTTTAGATCGTATCAAGACATAGGTATAAGACCATAAAGATTAACTCTAATCCAATCTATTTAATTAAACTGCTCATAAATCATATTAAAAATTACCAGTCGTATTCTATGGTTTAGATATGCTGTTGATAGTCACAGCTTTAGATATGCTGTCACTTAGGTTTAATTTCATTTTTAAAGAGAAGATCTAAGTTTAACCTTTGATGAGAGTGAGATTTGTGGGATTATAATATATTTTATTGCTTGTAAAAGAGCAGTTAAAAAGGGAATTATTTGGTGGTGGCGGCTCTTCATTTTCCTGGGTACCAATCTCTCTGTTCCAAAAAGTAGATGGTTAGAGTGTCTCGGTGTTTAATCATTGGATTTAAATCTCAAGCAAGCAATAAGGTTACTCTATAATATTGGACAGCCCTACTCTTAATCAAATAATACAAATGTTCGTGTTTTCTTTTCGTTAAATTAGCATTACTCACTTCACTTGTTTGGAGGTGACAAGGAAACTTTTTCAATGGTGATTGTTTTACCTTCACAAGAAAGAAAACAACTCAGTGGTAAAGACCCACTTTCTTTGTAACTTCCCTTTTCTCCCCAATTGAATTAAAAAGAAAAAAGAAAAAAAAACAAATTCGTTTTGAGGTAGTATCACTATCATACACCCATTGTGCAAACCCCTTAGATGCGTGAAAATAAAATTACAATAACAATAACAAATCAAAACAAAATAAAATTAAAGATAATGGCAAAAAAAATAACACGATTTATTGTAGTTATTTACCCCAACACCTTATAAAGGAATTTCAAGGTAAAACGAGTAAGAGGAAAAGCTGCTAGTAGTGTCGGTGGTAATTGCCCGTGATTGTATTTGTAAGTGCAAAAAAAAACACATCAATTTTTAATTTCAAACGAGTTGCAGAAACTGTGAAAATTAAGAGATAAATAAATGTAATGGAATTTAGTGGGGGGAGTCCATATCATTGTGTAAACCTTGATCACTAATTTGATAGCATAATTATAATTATACACAGAAATCAAGTCTCTAGGGTATTTGGAGCCAAAAACATCGAAAATTGGGCTTGTTTGAGTTATTCTTCCCAACTCTTCATTAAAATATATATATATTTAGAGGTGGTGGCCGGACCACCCCTAAGAGTTTGAAGATGTCTGATCCACCCTTGTCTAACTTTGGGGTGGCCGAACTACTCCCAAAATCGCCGTTGGGATGGCTCGGTCACCCCCATTAGTTTCAAGGGTGATTCAAAACCACCACAAATTTTTTTATTTCTTTTTTCTTTTTTGTAATATTTTTTATTCTTTAAACCACCTAAATATAATTTCTAAATTTTTTTAATAGTCATAATTTTGAGTTGAGATAAAAAAAAAATATAAAAAAATCGCAGACCCAAACAAGCTCGGTAAACTATCTTTAGATAAAGTGAAAGATTAATGTTTATTTTCCATGGTAAACGGGAATGGTGGGGGCATAATGAGAGGCAAGAAAAGAAACCCATATATACTACTCGTCTTGCACTCAAATTTCCTCATGTGCAGCCCACCAAATTGTGACTGTGACTCTACTTCATAGGTTCGCCAAATTAATGAAAACTTGACCATTTCCATATGGAAAGATGCATATACGTAACTTTCCACAGAAAACTACTTCATTTTTTTAGACGGTAGCGTGTGAAATACAACATAATACACTAATGGATGCCAGCTGAGGAACCATTAGCCAGACACACGACTTATATATGTTAGAGTTTCATCTCAATAAGGGTTGGCTCGAGTTGTAAGTCATTTGGCCTTGAAAGACCCAAAATCCGAGCTTTACCCTATACAAACACGTGATTTTTGTGGGTGGGGCGGATACTGAGCAGAAGAATAAGTTTAGACACATTACATGTATGAGGTTAGTGTCTACTTTGATGGGGGGAAGCTAGTGATACAAAGTGTATTGCTAGTCTATTCACAATGGATTCTGAGAGAGGGTAATTGGTTGCCTATTTTGTGTCATTATAGGGATTTTCCCACAAATTCTGGACCAGGGAGGGGGCTATCTTCAACCTAATCCAAAAGGTCGGCAAATTACCACAAAAGGCACTTTGGAGCAATGCTTCAGCAAATGAGGGAGGCCTACCCATCCTTTTTGGGGCTGATTTTAACACCAAATCTCCTGTCTAAACATCTCCTATTTTTAGCTCTATTATCATTACAACTACTTTCACACTCTACTCAAGATTAAGGACAAAATAATTTCCCATACAACGACCTACATTGAAAACTAAGTGCAAAGGAATCTTTCAATATGGTTTTGGCTGCATTTCTTGTTACCATGTGGACCTTTTTGGATATTTTACCTAACTTTTTATTGAGTGGATGAAAAAAAATCATAAAAAAACTATAAAAATAAAGAAGAAAAGACAGCAATACATATATAGATATGGATTTCAAACTAATTCTCATCTTTCTTGGGAAATATTATTGCAATTTTTTACATGTTCATATGTAACTTTTAACTTTAGTAAAAGGTTGAACCTTCCAGCAAGCAAACATAAGAAAAGAAACATGAATGCAAGTCAATGAAGGACCACAGCATTATTTTGCAGAATAAAGATGCATGTAGTGCACTTGTGATGCGGTGGTCCAAGTACTATTTTCAGGTCATATGCTTAAGAGTCTCCATCTTGGAAATTCCTAGCTTATCAGCCTTACACCACCCCTTATACATTATCTTTCAAATTCAGTACATTTTTTTAATATAAACTTTGGGATGTATGTGCTTAATTAATTCTATCGTATTCCATAGTATTATGCGCTTCTGTTTGCATAATCACACTAGGAATTCACAAAAAGAAAGAAAGAAAAAAAAAAAAGTGATTTTCACAATCATAAAGGCATCCTTCAAATTGCATGTAAAGAGGCGAGTTATTCCTTTTTCCTTGTATTTGTTCTTCATAAAGCCCTACATGGGAGTGATGGCCAACAACATTCCCAATCCGCCAATGCAAAGCCAACCACAATTGTACCACCTCCAACGCCATCATTGGCACCACCACGCCACTTCAACTGCAATGCTCATAGTGGTTTTACGGTCTGTTTGGGATTACAATGGAATTTTTTTTTTTTTTTTTAAAAAAAAGGAGTTAAATTCACTTTACCCTTCTGAAATTTCAGGAGTTTTTCAATTCGAACCCCAATGTTTAAAAATTGGCAATGTAACCCTCCTAATGTTTCAAAAAATTTCAATTCAAATCCTCTATTACTAATTTCCGTTTAGTTGGATGGAAATCATCCCACGTGCGTCTCACGTGGGATTTTGATGCCCTCTATTCCAATTTTGCCCTCATCAAAACCTATGAAATTACCTAATTACCCTTAATTTCATAGGTTTTAATGATGGTAATTGCGTAATTTCATAGGTTTTAATGATGATAAAATTGGAATAGAGGGCATTAAAATCCCACGTGAGACGCACGTGGGATGATTTCCGTCCAATTAGACGAAAATTAGTAACGGAGGGTCTGAATTGAACGAAATTTTTTGAAACATTGAGGGGTACATTGCCAATTTTTAAACATTGGGGTTCGAATTGAAAAACTCCTGAAACTTCAGGGAGTGAAGTGAATTTTCCCCAAAAAAAATCTCATTTTCAAGCTCTCTCCACGACACAGTTTTTAGCATTTTTAGAACAAACCAACACCTTTTTTGCCTAAAAAAAACTTTTTAAGTACTAAAGCCTTTTCTTCTTTTTTTTTTTTTTTTTTTTAAGCTTCTTAACCTTCACAATAAAAATGATGAGAATAAAAATCTCCTAACATTTATTTCCATTGCCCATGCCATGCCCATGTCCAATCAAGATATGGACTTTATTCCACGAGACAACGAAAAAGAAAGAGCCCATTGGTCTAGTCCAAAGTAGAAACAATTAATACGGCCTTTTACTTCCATCACATGCTGCCCAAGCTGGTTTGAGGCTTCTAATCAAGTTCATTCTCAGGTAACAATTTAATTTAATGCGTTTTAGCAAATGGGCTGCTCAAGAAAAATTGAGAATTATATTTAAAAAATATTGAGTGTAGAAATAGATTCAGGGGTAAATAAAATGATTTATTTATATTAATGGGTCAAATAAAACCCACCTGAGGGGCACATTAGGCCTCTAAATCCCACAGAGTCGGGCTGGCCCTGACCAGAACAAAATATTATGAAAAGAAAAAGAAAGAAAGAAAGAGTCAAGTTAAGTAGTTAAGGTGTTTTATTTATTTGTTTGTTTTATTTTTGGTTTGTTAACGTTGTCATGATCAACCGCAATTTTCCATTAGAGCTTGGTTTGTCAAATTCTAAGCAAGTATGAATCTGTTCACAAGCTTTTCCTCTACCATAACTTGTAGTTAAGGGACATTGTTTTACACAGTTAAATTTAATTACTAGATGATTAATTCACATTTCAATAGTAATAATCCTTCTTACCAAAAAGGAAAAGAAGGGGATCAATCTACAACCTAAGTTTTTCATGGTTAGAGTACAGTAAAACAAAAAGAAAAAAAGAAATTGACGTAATTTTACCATCCCCATTTGAGTGGAGAAAAACCGAAGAAAACACTGGTAGCCCCACACTATGTAAAGGGGTGTGGCCAAACCACCCCAAAAGTAATGAACAAGGGGGGGCGTCGGGGCTAGAGGGATTGAACAACCCTCATAATACAAAATGTTAACTTTTTGATAATTTTGTGTAACGCATGTGACCATTTTTCCATTTATTTTGGCGTAAGTTGCTAACGGTGCTGTAATTTAAAATACCTAAATGCTACTTTTTAAAGTTTGGTAGTGTAAGTGAAAAAATTGTCATAGTTTGGAGGGCGAAAGTGTATTTTCTCAAATCAGCTATTAAGAGAAGTAGTTGTTACAAAACATTCCAAAAAAAGGCAACATTTGGAAAGAATTAATAGCCCATGGTCAATTCATTTACCCCTTGGTGCAGTATAATCCCCGTTGGTAGCCTGACAAAGCTTATTTAATTAATCACATACTTTCATTCATACATACCCCAAGATCATGCATTGAGACATGGAGTTGTGAATTTTTTGAATTTGTCAGAATTGACACCCACCCAATTGAATATAACGTATAACTGAAGGTATGTTACCCTCCATACTCAAAGGCCTAACTCGTGATCACTTTTGCTTACAACGCACACCTCACATGGAAACTATCTTATCACATTGGTTTTCATGTGTTGGTTTTTTCAGGGCAAAGGTGAATAAAAAGTTATATAGGATTTGAGTAGCTCCAACTTTTTTTTGAATGTAATTTTCTTTTTTTGATGACCAAAAACTAGATGCTGATCTGTACCTCTGCAAAGTGCTAGTAGCTCCTATTCTCTCTCTCTCTCTCTCTCTCTCTCTCTCTATATATATATATATATATATATATATATATGTTGTATATATATATATAATGCATTGTATCTGTATGTCCCACACTAGGTTTGATTCGTGTGTAAAGAGTGTCTTTTTTAATATTTGTTTTCTGGTAAGTAATCATGAATTAAATGAGAAGACAGAAACGACCATAAAAAGCCTAAGAGTTAAAAATGTCAGGAGAAATGTCCAAAAGCGAAGGAATCTGCAGCTATCTTCCGGCGAGATCGAAGAGGAATCAACTCAAAAAATTAACTCTAACCCTAAAACCCAAAACACAATCTTTGCAATAATAAACATAAAAAGGTAAATAAACAGAAATAAGTATAGTCTCTAGACTCTAACCCTAGCTAACCCAAAACACAAACAGGTTTGCAGTAGAGATAAATAGGTAAAGACAAGAATGCAAACTTTGGATTCGTTGTAAGCTTCTTCTGGACTAAGTGAGGGAAAGCCAGTGGGTCTAGAGATCTGGTCTTAAAAAGAGTGCATGATTCTTCCCCACATACCCTACCAATTAACGGACGTCAATCCTTGCTCTACAGGGGCTGTCTATGGCCGCCCAACTCCGGTAAAGAAGTTCAATGCAACTTGATTCAAACAGTGGATAAAAAGTATATATCTGCATGGTTTTGATACTTCAAAATATAATGATATGAATATAATGGAAGATTCCAAACAAAATACGTGTCCTGGCCTTCGCTTCTAGCTAGACCCAGTTTCAATTGTTCTTTTTTTCTTTTTCGGTGTGGTGTAATGGATAAACAGTAACCATTGCAGGCTTCACTTTTCCCAACCATATAATTAAAAATGTGTAATTTTTAGGAAAATTACACTTATCCACTACAAAATTATACTCTTTGTCAGTTATATATATCTTCAAACTTTTATGATTGAACTTGAGCCAAAAAAAATAAAAAATAAAAAATTCTAAAATCCACCCCCGCCTCCAAAAAAAAAAAAAAAAACTTATTATATTCCTTTGACACTTAATACTTACAAATAAGTGCTTGTGCTCGTGCTTGAATCAGTTGCCTTGTGAAACATGAGAATATGGAGAAGAATTTTAAATTAGTTTCTAGGATTTGACCCTTTGACAAATAGCTTCTTAGAGTCTAAGAAGTGACAAAACACACTTTGTACTACCCCTATGTGGCAAATAACTCCATTTGTAAAAATTTGGCTATTTTTTTACAACATCATTATGAAATTACAAATTTACTTTGAAAAAGAAAAAAATAGCGCAAATGAGTTGGCCTTGGATGGGCGCACTACGTACCCTCAAGGCCACCCCCATTAGCTGGCTTGTGGTAGCTGAATCACCCCAAGGCTTGTGGTGGTTTGGGTAGATTGGACCCTAGCTAGGAAGCAATTTGTTAAGGGATCAAACCCCAAAGGCTAACTTAGCAGTTTTTCCATAAATATATGGCATTTTTTTTAAAAAAAAGTTTTAATCAATTCTCTATTTTTAATAATATTTGGTTAGCATAAACAAAATTGATTATTTGAAGGTATAAGTATTAAAGGGATGCACATTTGGAAGTATAAGTGCCAACATGGTGAAAGTTTGAGGGTGCTAAATGCATTTTTCCCAAAATTCAAATAAACTTCAGCAAAGAGCATTTTGAAAATGTTTTGTCCAAAAAAGTCACTAGGGTATTAATTACAACAAAGGATAATTGGAGGAAGTCGAGTGTCAATTTTTATCCTACTTTGGGGTGTAACTACCTAATGAGTGTAAGTTTGGAGAAGCTATAAGTGTATGCCCATAATTGTTTATTGGATTGGATGATAAGGGTATTTTCAATTTCTACATGTACATGATGGGTACAAATAATTTGTAATTACCAATTAGCTATGATTAATTTTCTTCTCCCTCTCCTCCGTGGATAGAAGAACTTCTTTTCAACAAATTAAACCAACTTCTAGTAATCAAATGATGCAGATATATTATGAAAACAATTTTTGTTATGAATTCTAGCACATGAAAATATAATTATAATAATCTCAAATTCCAGGAATTACTGAAACTTCGCGGCCGTGTTGCCTATGATGTATAAAAATGTAATGAAAAGTTTTATTTTTTCTTAGTCAGCCCATTTCTACATATGGTGGCGGTGTCTCATCTCTCATGCTAGCAAGGTAGTGCAGTACTAGTAGGAAATGTGTTCTAGGGTTTCAAATAAGCATAGCAATCTGACTTTTAGAAAAGATTCAGAATCAATCAAATAATTCTAACCAATATTGGCAGTTGATAAAGCTTACCTACCGCAATACAAGTTGTTTAATCTTGGTCTAATTACTCTTTCTTGAGTTGATTCTCGACCAATCGATTGGATTTACCTACCAAAAGAGCTCATACAAATCCCTGCAGTATAAGTGGGTTTCCATGTTAAGCTTTAATCGCCTTTTAAGTACATTGCTAAACATCACTACCCATTATAACAACCAGCATGATTAGATTTGTGGGCCTTTTTGTACAAAGATTAGACTACTTCATTTTGAATATATTCGATCCATGCCTTCATTTTTTTTCCCAAAATTAAAGATCATTTAAGTGCACAACTTAATCAAATCGATCAGTTTGTATAATTCATCCATTTATATTCTACTAGCTTCTACTAAAAAAAAAAAAAAAACAAAGGAGAAAGATCTCTACACGGACAAGAAATGGAAATTCTCAAATTTAGGAGTTCTTACAAATCTGCTATCATGGCATATTCAACACCAGGATATATTGGCTTCCTCAGCCTACAACCAGGCTGCTCATCATAGGTAATATTCAAGCAAAAAAGTCTTTCTTTTCTTTCTTTTTTTCCCCCATAATTAATACAAAATTATAGTACAGAAGGCTTAGTCTTCTACAACAACCATAAAAAGCTTGAAGAACAATCACAAACCCAGAAAGGAAAACACACATCAATCCAAGATTACATGAAAATCCATTTTTAGATATATATAATATATAGTAGTATTTTTTTTTTATGTCCCAGATGAAGAAGATGAAGTACGGTCGTACCCTCCTTGATCGGTGCTCGCCACCTCCTTTCTGTGGAAGTTCCGGTGGCAGCCGCAGGCGGCACAATTGAGTGCATCCCTTGTTCCCTCCGCCCCACAAGCCATGAATTCCCGGCAGCCATCAACCGCGTAACCTCCAATGCCGGCTGCATGATTCTTTTGGCACTCCCTATATTTCACCGTCCTAATCGAACTTCTCGAAGGTTCTTCTCTTCTCACCACTACTTGGCACTTCCTCATTTTGCAAGATCCTTATATATATTCTTCTCTGCCTTCTTCTCCAAACTACGTACTCTGGAAATATATGATCAAACTCTTTGACTGATTTACTGATCACCCAGATTTAGATGATTGCAGAGAGAGAGAGACAGAGAGAAAAAAGAAAAGAAAAGAAAAAGCTTACTTGGTGGTGGTGGTTTTGCCCAAGTCCTAACCCTGCCCATGTATATATAGCTTGTAAATCTCTTTTGTGGACTTAATTGACCTTCCTTACAATTAGTGCGTTAGCGAGTGCCACTTGTCGGTTAAAAGTGCGGTTTCGAACTAAATCGCAAAAAGTGTATTGTTTTGTCCCCAAGGGGTAGCTCAATCGGCTGTGAACCCCGCCTCATGAAGCGGAGGTCACTAGTTCGAATCTATCCTCCCCCTACCTTGCGTGGACATGTAAAAAAAAAAAAGTGTATTGTTTTAGAGTTAATTCTTCAAAAATTGTGCTTTTAAATCACATACAAGATAATGCGTTTTTAAAAACAGTTTATTTCAAAAGCTAAACTGCAACTTTAAAAGTCAAATTACAGGTTTTAAAATCGCAAATTTTTACGCCGCCGTCCTTTATATTAGTTACTGTTGTTTTCGCGGGAGAAATTAAGTTTTTACTTGGGTATTTTAATTTTATAATAAACGAGAAAATGGTGAGTCGTAAATTGATTGTCCAACCACCTTACGACGTACTCATTAGTGTAGAATAAGAATGATTCCCACACAGATAAGCCAAACCCTAAAAATGAAGAAAAAGCATTACTTTCCACCAAAACAGTGCTTGGTTTGTTTTAGGATGACCAGCTAAGAGGCTTTTGAACCTAAAATGTGGTGTGGCCCCCAAGTGATGCTAAAGGGCAGGTTTTGTGGGGTGCATTGGGTTTAGCTTGACCTGAAAACGTGAGTATGATAGCTAAGCTTGCCTAACCATTACCCTGCATCTTCTTTCACATGTAAGAGATAAATTCAATGTCATCGACACTGCTTTGCGTCGCCGTTTTGTCAAATGAACTCAAAATATCAACAAAATAATAATAAGAAGAAGAAGAAGAAGAAAATCGTGCAACTGGCTAGCTACCCTCTTGATCAAATTAAGAACCTTTGGCCTAAACCCTACGAATATAGAGGGCAGGCCTAGAGCAGGATCTATAGACAGATCGAGGATCTCATTATATTATACATATTCCAGAGAGCAAAATATGTTGGATGAAGATAAATATGGAACACCATGTTAATTTACTACATCGATCCACAGCTCGATCACTCACACACCCTTCAACAGAGAGGCGGTTCCTGTAAATCTTGCTCCCTCAAACCAAGCTCCATCCATCTAAGAAAAAATGGTGTTCTTTTGCCATATCATCTTAGGGTGTCAAATAACCATCCCAACAACCGCTAACCGTTTTGGTAGGCAGTTATAAAGAATCGCTAACCACTTAAGGCGGTTGCGGTTAGTAGTTTTAAGGATAAGAAAAAACGGTTAATAACCGTTAACTGCCTACCTTTATATATAATAATATTAATATATATTTTATATTAATAATAATTGTAATATAACATCCAAAACGACATCGTTTTGTTGTTTGTGTCGTTTTGGTGTTTGCGACGTTTTGACCGTGTATGATTGTATGTATGTAAAATATAATGTAGTATGTGATGTTTTGGGTTAAGCCTTATTTAAAAACATTGTCTGGCCCAAAAAAAGCATGTTATTTTCATCTTTTTGGAACACTGGCGCAAAACGTTTAAAATAAAAAGCCCAAAAAATAGGCCCAGTAATAGCCCAAAACACTAAAAAAGCCCACATAAAAAATAAAAAATAATAATAATAAAAAGCGGTTATTTTTAACCTGTTGTGGTTATTAAAAATTGATAACTGCTCAAGGCGGTTACGATTAGCGGTTATTGGCTATAACCGCTAATCGTAACTGCTTGTGCAGCCCTAATCTCACCAATTGCAATCGAAGAAAATTGCTCAATAGTTAATTTCTAGATGAAGTTAATTTTGCGGATGATCCGGAGCTAGCTACGAGAATGGAAGCAGCTAATTCGATGGTTCTCTTACCATCTATATTACAGCAGTGGTTTTTCAATTCACAGTTTCTACACAGAAATTTTTCTACACGTGTTAATTAGTGCAATTTTAACTATTTATATAATTTTTTGGTGTCTTCATTTTGCAAAGTCACTTTTTAAATGTAAGTTGTACCTATGACCGAATCTTATGTTGCCGCTTAAGGTGTCCAATAGAATAAGATTCCTAAATAGAAGCAGTTGTATATTACTCACAACTGCTTGTAACTATATTCCTTTCCAAATGCTTGTATATCGCTTACAAATTTTTTTCCTTCACATAAATAAGTTTTTCAAAATTAAATTTGATAAAAATCCTATCTAAAATAGACAATGTTATAAGAAAGATTAAGTGAATTAGCTATATTATCAATTGAAGGAAAGATGTTAGAATAATTTCAATATAAAAACTTGATTAGTAATTTTGCATCTTAAAAAGCGAAAAGAATGATTTTTGAATAAAAATATGAAAATAAATATTATTCATTATATATTTAAATATAATAAAAGGCCCGTCCACTTGTTGCTTTACTCCTCAAAATATATCATCCTGTCTCTAGTTCTACTTAAGGTTTGTTACAATTTGGTATCAGAACAAGCCACTACGTCATGAGTTAGAGTCATAGTGGAAGGAGAGGGAACAATATTTATAGGTTGGATTAAAATGTCTTAGCGTTATGTTTATGTTTTATTCCCTCATTTATATCCAATTTAAAAAAGATTTTTTTTTTTTTTTTTTTTGTTTCCTGAGGAAATGAGTCAACAGTCAAGTCCTAGCTCAGAAGGAAGTTTAAATAATAGTATGCCTTGTTTTTCTTATGAGATTTATTCCCAAGTGATAAATTAGTCATGTTTCTGGTTTAAGATTTAGACTGATTCATTTCATATCGTAGTGGCCCGTTGGACTTCCATGAGTCACCTAAAGATACTTTCTTCTGGTCCACAAGTTATTGGTTAGTGGTAATCATAATCATGCTTCTTAAGGTTAAAAAAACGTGACTCTATTGATTTTCTACTTTGTCTCTTGATGTACTTAAATATTGAAAAGTTTATTTTCAAAGAGTAGCTTAATTGGTTGAGTGTCACATCTCATAAAGTGAAAGTCAATAATATAAATTCTCTTCCTTTATGTGAACATATAAAAAAAAATAAAAATAAAAACTGAAAAATTTACTGTAAAATTGAAGCAAACGTGTGGCCGGTTGCACAGGGTTACAAACTTACAAGAATAATTTATAATTTTATTGGAGTGTCAATGTCTAGGGTTATTTGATTTACATTATGGTGTTGATGTGATATTAATCAATTTAATTGATTACGGTTAATTTTATGAGGTGATTTTTTTTTTTTTTTAATAATAATAATGAATAGTTTGTAGCTCATGGAAATAAATGATGTGATATGAGTTATAGCTATAGTTATTCAGTTGACATGAGATATGGATGATGTGACTATGATAATAAAATAATATTATTTAAATAGTGAGCAATATTTTGAGAATATCTGCTTTTTTTATGATTGAACTCCATCTTACTGGGGCTGCACGAACTGATAACGATAGGAAATGACATGATAAACCATTAATGACATTACATACGGGGTGAAACTAGACAATTAAGAGTAGGGGACAAAATTTTAAAAATAAAAATTTTAGGGTAATTAAAAATTTAGTTTTTAGGGAGACATTTCATAAAAACTCATAAATTTTAAGAGTAAAATTTTAAATTTTAAGGGTAATTTTAAAATTCTTTAACTTATATTTGATTTTTAATAGATAATTTTTTTATTTTTTTTATTTTTAAAAGTGATTTGATTTTGTGTATATATATATATATTATTGTCATTTGTATTGCAGTAATAACACAAAGAAAAATCTCTCTTAAAAAAAAAAAAAAAAACAATGTAAAAGGCTGAAGTACTGGAATCAAGTGGTGGACTTCATTTCATTGAATACATTTGTACTTGAAAAATATGATTTAGACCTAATTATAAAATATCCTTGTTAATCAAACAATCAATTATCAAATCAATCATCCCAAATAATATTATTGCAATCAAAGTAAGTAGAAAATAAATCAACACACAGATTTAGTAAAGGAGTAGAAGCTTTTTTAAAGTTCAAAAAGTAAAATTATTCTGGAGTCAGCAAACTTTAAAGGCGTATATTATAAAAGACTCTTATATTACAAGTTGTTTTATTACCTAACCTTTGTAGGCCTAGAGACCCAATCTCGTAATCCTAGTAAAGAACACGTCCACTTCCTACTGCAGTGGCTTCATAACCTCAAGCATTCTTCCATATGGACCACCTTCATGAACAGATTTTGTCTGATTCAAATCTTAACTTTGATGGCTGAAAGCTTTCTAATGTTTGAAAGGCTAGTAACATGCACGAAAGTATGAGATGGTGTTGATTTGTTTAGGCTCAAATGCTAAATAACAAGAATAAACCTTTTCAAAACAACTGAGGAACTACATGCCTCTTTTTCTATGAAAGTCATGGAATGATATGCTTATATAAAGAGGTGAAGTCAAAGTCAACTGAGTTTAAAACACTTGGGGTGAGAATCGATCATATATACATTAGAGTACTATTCATTCTTTCATTTCTTTTCTAGGCCATCATAGCATGCTAGGTGGCATCTTCTCATTTTATTTTATTTTTTTCTATTACCTTCTTGGCAAGTTTAGAATGAGGGCCCTTACTTACTCACACGTAAGAATGAGCTTGTTGAGCATACACGTATAAGACTAATGAAAGTCGAGTCCTACCTTAGAAAAGATATTGTAAGTGTGAGTGATTAATATAACATATTTTAGTTCAAATCTATAATCTTAATCTTTTGGGATGAAAAGTGCCCCCAAAGTGTTATAGTTATTATTATCTTACTAAAATATTTCCTAAGATGTCAATCTTTCTAACTCAAAAATCATTGGAACATACACAGGAAACCCAATACAATAATGAGGATCCTATTCATTTTAAATACTATCTACTTCATTATTAAGTTCTAAAGTTGGTGTATATATATAATGGTGTACATAGTTCTACATTATTAATTTTTTTTAATAAATATGTTAACATTGACTTTATATACAATGTTGAGAATTAGGCCAATAAAATAGCCCAGTCCACTGACATCTTTATATATTTTACAAGGTCGTATAACGAGTCCAATAACCCGATTTCACAACGCCATGCAAAATAGAGGATCAACTCCAACAACCACAAATCAAGATGTTATTGAATCTTGGGATACTCCGAATATCCTTGATTTTGACGAATGGGAACCCAGTCACATAGTTCTTGGAAACAACAATCCCACAAATCAAGATATTCGGAGTATTGAATCTTGGGATACTCCAAATATCCTTGATTTTGAAGAATGGGAACCCAATCACATAGTTCTTGGAAACAACAATCCCACAAATCAGTAAATTGCAACAAACGTACCTCAACGGTTATGGAAAACATACTATAAAAGGGGGAGCTCCAACCAGGTAATGGGGGACTTTTGGTCCTCAGCTCAAACTATGAACTCTTGAGCCCGATTTGCATCCCTAAATACGAATCTAACTTAAGCATTAGATCTATCATCCATCGGCACACACCGGTAATCTCTTGTTTGCTTACATTTTTCTTTTCTTGCAGAAAAAATGTCGATTTGGTATTCAACACTTGGAAACTGTTCTAACATATACAATTAGATGTATCAACTAATTTAAATTATAAGTATAAAATAGATACCATTTACTTCATTTGAAATTGAGAGATCCCATTCTCCAAATGCAAAACACTTCAACAAGATAAGGGAGACAACCATTAAAGCTAGGATCAAAGAATATTGGGAGACAAGCCCCACTTGTTCACATTTAGGTTACATATGTGGTTAATGTGTCCTGTACTTTATGCTGTTTACAAATAGCGTAATGAACTGCAAATTTTTATATTATATATATTCACGCTATCAACTAGCTTAAAAGAATCACAGGAACGTGTGAATTGAAAAATAGAAATTAAGAACTTTTCCCCTGCTGAGTTGGTTAATTAGGCAGTAATTCTTTAATCTCCACTTTGATGTACTTGCAGCAAAGAATTCAAAGAGAAAAACCAGCATCTTTCCCAAATTTCAGTGGCCTAGCTAGGGCTGGGAGGTTGTGGGTTGATGTCAAATTAACAAAATTGAGAATGAGATGATCACTGTAGAAATATATTATGTGGGGAGAGAGAGAGAGAGAGAGAGAGAGAGAGATTATCAGGAAATTATGAGTACTGAAAGGACACGATAGATTTTAAGAGTTGCCGGGGACTTTAGCATGATTGCTTAATGCGAAGATAAAGAAAGATGAGATCGTCTGCTTCTCACCAACCCAACCCATTTGAGATGCCAACAGTAAAAGGCCTAATGATTATGGCTTTTGGGGTCCTTAGATAAAAGCATCTTAGACTTCTGAATTAAGCATTTAATTCCCTTTTTATAATTGTGATGGAAACTGAAATTAAATATCTCACCAAATTAAATGAAACTAGTCACTCATCAAAACGATCCATCAATAATAATGATTAAAATGGAAATGTCAAGTTAAATAAGGAAAGTTGGCGTTGACTGATGCTACTTGACCTGCAAGGTTCTTATCCCGGTCCTGCCCTCATACAAATATTTAGTTAGCACTTGAGCTTGGACCACAAAATATATATCTGGACCTGTGGTGGGTTAATTATATAATTAATTATCACACTTCATCCAAACATTCTCTCTCTCCCTCTTCAAAAACCTTACATGGGTTTTCTCACAAATAACAATAAATAATGCAATCACCATTAAATTTTAATTCAATTAAAAATTAAGTCAAAAAATGTGAGAGAAGAAATGCGTGTAACATTTCTCAATAACAATTGCACAGTTGCCTAGAGACAAATTAATTTAAGTAGTTAATGGGGAAGCGATGATTAGTATATTAAGGGTACTGCCAGCTTATTATAAATATTATATAAATTGGAGAATAGGAGTATGAAGATCACTAATCCTTGATGACCTCAGGGACCACCATATCTCTCACTGATTTGGTCATGAAATTTGAAAGGTGGAAATTGAATATGGTGTTAATGATAGATAATGAGAAATGACTCAATCATATATATTGGTAGTTAAACGCTTTAAAGAGTTACATAGAATTATAAAAACAATGCAGCCACATCCATTCACTTTTCTATCTATCAATCAAGCCTCATTGGACCTCAAAACTAGAGATTCTCCAATATATATATAATCTCTGTATACATCACTGACGTTGGCATGGTATCCTTTTCCTCCCCTCCCATCCAGAACAAGTTTAAAGTGACTTAGAAAAGAAAAGGATCCAATGGATCTAAAGAGGGCAAGTTTATGTTTATTTAATTAGTTTTCACCTTTCTCTTTCCATTCTTATTGGGGGGGGTAAGTACTGCACTGTATATTGCTTTACCAAAGGATAGAATCGAATCCCCTTTTTTCACTACTTTCCCTCATATATGCTTCCTCTACATTTTACAAATTTAAGGATAAAATTAATACTCCATAGCTAAATGAGCTCTGGCTGGATTTGGGTAGGAAATGAGAGAGGGGATGGGGTTCTCTTCTAGCTGGGTGTCCGAACAAGTTCCAGGGTTGCCCGGGATGTGGAGCTCCTCACCCAGTAAACATATCTTTTATTTTTGCCCTTATCATATCTAGCCGAGTAATGTTATAAATTTTTCTAGAGTCATTTTAAATATGATTTAACTTTTAAAATCATCAATCGATCAAAAGTTCATAAATCACAACTCAAATTCAATGATTATTTTAAAAGGTAAATTACATTTGGGATTCTAGGAGAACTCTAGAAAGTTTATAGAATTACTCTATTTAGCCTCCATCCTGTTTAGATGTCATTAACTGTCAGATTTTAGACACGTGGAAAAATAAATAATTTAAAGGCTAAAAATTAGCAACGTCACACGCCTCTCCCTTACTACCAATAATCTAACGGCGCAAGGACCATCATCTTCTGTCTCACCTTTCTCCTGATCCTCTGCGGCGAAGCACCGCGCGCAAGCGTTCACGGACCCTCTCTCCTCGTACCCGTACTTTCTCAGCTCTTTTGCATGCTCCGGCGATATGCAAAAGAGCTCGATCTTCTCCTCTACAACCACTCAAAGGAGCTCTTCTCCTCTTCCTACCCACAACAGAGCAACAGTGAGGGCCATAAGCACATCTTCCGTGTAGGCCCGCTGGCCGGACGGGCCAAGTGAAGTGGGCGTGGAGGTGGAGCCAGGTATTTTTAAATAAATATTGTGTTAAATTCAAAAACTAGAGATCGATGCTTCAAAATAGTGGCCCTCCTTTTTAAGGAAGGCACATATATAGGCCGGCCCTCAAGCAACTTTGGCTTGCACAAGAAAGCTGGAGGAATTTCTTTATTTGCATGATCATTTTCTTGGGAAGAGTAAACAAAGAGGACTAATAGACGTGGATGGAGAAAACAATAGTTTTAGGCGCGCAGCTGCAATATTCTACAGGCGCTAGCAGTAATTTTTTCCACCAAAACTCATTAGAATATGCTCTTAGAGTACTTGGGAGAAAATAAGAGGAACCCCAAGGCATCCCACTGCCTACGAGAATAAATCAGAACAATGAAATCCCAATAGCATTTTCATCATGGTATTGGGTTCGGTCTCCAAATGTCCATGAAATCATGTGTAAACATGATTAATTCACATATTTCGAATTACAGATTTTGTGTTAGATCTACATGGAGGTAACCCTCTTGTCGGAACTTGGATTTAATTAATTTGCAGTCTGCGCTAGAAGAAGGTCATGGGTTTTTTTTGGTCCTAAAATGACCATCAATGGGTAAATTCTTAAAGGTGACACTCGTACGTAGCCGATTTACTTGGAAGACGTAAAAAATATTGGCCTTTTTGGTAACATATTCTTGAAGTGTTTTATGTTTTTAGAGAAACGTAACATAAAAACACAAAAAAACTTTTTGGAAAACTTATCATAACTTCTTGTATGAATATTTTGACGAAATAGGTGCTTAATTAACTTTTGCGTGTTGCTTTTAATTCAAGTGGCACGATCTCATTAGAGTCCGATTTAAATTGAATCAAGATTTTGAGCTAAAGTTTCATCAAGAAAAGCTTATAAGATTTACATCAACAATCCTCATATTTTATTTGGCTTAATACCCATATAATATTCTATTGGGCTCATGGGCCAAGAGGGGATGCGGGTAAAAGATAGCCCAACCCATAAGTCATATTCTTATTTGAAGAAGTGAAAAGCACACCAAAACACATTAAATTAGACACTTTTGTATTTTTCTTTTCAAATTACCATTGAAATTATTAAAAAATTTAAGGGGCTAGTATGAAAAAGGGCCAACCCTTTGTAGTATTTTTAGTTTTTTTTCCTTCTTTTTTTTTTTTTTTTTTTTTTTTTTTTCAATTGATAATTTTTTTAATATTTTTAAAGGCATTTTGAGAGAAATGTGTAAGTGTTTTTAATTTGACACACAGTGATAATATGAGGACCTTGATATCACTTTTTAAAATTTGAAAGCGTAAATAAAGATGTGATAAATATATTTTTTTCCAAGAAATCAACATGGCAAGAATCAGCTGAGAAGCATCCTTATTTTGTACCATGCATAGAAATACCTCAACAACACACATTAATTTCCAGGTCCTGGTGCATGTATCAGTTTAGAAGCCGCGTACACTCTAGAAGTTTGGGGAGCTGACTTTTGGTTTATGATAAGATAACTTCAAATTCAAGCCAGTCAGAGTCAACACATATTTACTTTGATTTTTAGATGTTAATAACTTCAATATTGACTTTGCGTCAGCTGAAATGGTCGTTTTCTCTTCAACAAGTCAGAATTGTCATATTCCTAAGTACGGACAGATCGAAGAGGGCAATTCCCGAACCGTTTTCTGGGCTACAATTAATTACGTTGTCATAGAGCACCAAATGGAAATGTTGTGTATTTTCTTTTTGTTAAGTGAAAAAAAGTTTGGTCAATATATTTTTGGTATCTTACGTTCCAAGCCTCAGTTGTTTGTATCTTGTGTATGTATGTGTGTCTGTATGTGTTGGAAACATGTATGCATGAAGGGCTGTCAAAAGCTCATGTCTGAGGGGCACATGGGTTCTGTCTTTAAAGATTAATCACTGTTGGCAGGAGTTGCAATAACATAACCCAGAATTCAATCAATTGGGGAAAAAAAATCCTAAGGATTTTATATAGTTCATCTGTGTAGTGTTAAATGGGATTCATTTGGCTATTCTTTTAAGATATGCAGTATTGCAGGTTGACATACAGAGGTGAGAGAAGTTGTAGAATGAATCAGTACAAAATTATTAGATGGTTCTCTTATTGAAAGGAAAAAAAGTATGAAGAAAAATTGCTTTCTTGCACCTCTGAGCCAAGACAGCTTCACACCCATAACTTCGCTGTCTTCACCATGTAATTGCACTAAATGATGTCTACAAAGTAAGGTTCCTTTCAAAGTGGGATCTTGACTTTTTCATCTCTTTGGTAGGCTATTTTGCTTAGACCCTTTATGCCATTAACTTATGATACAAGCAGAGGGGGCAAGTATTTATTATGCCTTTCAATACAACAGTTGGTGAAAGGGTTGCTTCTTCTTCTTCTTCTTTTTTTCCATTTTAATATTTAATTTCCATTTGGTGCTGGTACTCATGTGGGGCTTATGTTTCTTCCAATGCCTTTACAGTGTGGACTAGTTGCTTGGACAAAGTAAAACTCCTACAGCTTGCAAAAACAAGTGAGTATCAAAAACTTTCACATGTGCAGTTAAGGCCAATCTGCACATTTTCAAGGCAATTTCTGGCTATAGAGCTTCTCGCTCTCTTACAATTGGTAAACAATTTAGAGAGAGAGAGAGAGAGTCTCAAGAATGCCAAGAGTATCCTGTGATCTAAGTTATTGTAATTGATTTCTCTTTATTGAAATCATATATCAATTATCAATTTGTTTAATGGGTTCCATCTCTTAATTAACTTGTCCAGCCAAAAATTGAACAAAAAACCAATTTAAGGAGCAACTATATATAATTTCTTATTTACTGAAATAATGTTAAATATTTATATTTAAGGAAAGCTATAAAATTCTCCCCCAAGTAGCTGGATATTTATTTTTCATTAACTTCATACAGAAGTCCCTGTCAGGCAATATTACTAATGTTATATCTACTCCAATAAACCATTATACTTGAGCAAGAGCTGCATATATAGTATCTCACTTTCTTACTCTTTGGCATGCACAAGTCAAAATTTTATTTTATTATTTTATTATTTTATTGCATCCAATTAAGGAAGAAAGACTCCTGTTCATATATAATGGAAGCGTGGCATTGTAGAAATAATGGAAGATAGATAGAAAGTCCAATCTGTTACACCTCCTAATTATTACAATTGTAATTATGATCTTTCAATATCCTAATTAGATTGCTCATATAAACCATTTCATTGGGAAGCGATACAAGACTAGAGATTTATTCTGGATCAAGACATTAATTTAACACAATAATTCGAAATTAATTTACACTTTTGTTCTAGCACTACAGTGGGAATTGAAACAGACTAGCTTCTGCCAAGGCAACTGTGAAATTCAAATATATAGTTCAATACCTAGAACAAAAAAGAAACCCCCAAAACACAAGATCGAATTCCATCTTAGAAAATATTAGCATGGTCATCTAATGTGATATCTATCACCAAGGAATTCTTTCCCCAGCACCTTCATCAAACAACCACTTCTCAAGCAGAGACAAGGGCACTAGGGCGCTAGAATCCGGCTTGCTTTCATCTTGGAAAAGGGTTGCCTCAGGTGACAAAGACTGTGATGTATCAGAATATGAAGACTCGAAAGACTCAAAACCGAACAGAGATTCAAATGCCTCGGATAGTTCAAGACCATTGTCGTTGTTTGCCTTATTGCTTGGAGTTCCCTCACTGGAAACAGAATCAGCCCTACTCATGTTGTTCAATGAATTTTGAGTGGTGGCTGGCTTTGGGGAATTTGTCTTCCAACCTTTGAGCAATCGGGCTATGTTTTCAGTGCTTGATGCATAGGTAGTTGAGGATTGAGCGCACCCATTAGAGGAGGGAGTCAATTGATGAGAGAGGCAGGTTGGTTTCTCAGGGGAGAGAGCCTCGCAAAGAGCTTTCTTCGCCATGTGGATGTCAGTTTGGAGCCTTCTCTCCCACTGACCTCTGGCCATTGGTTGTGAAGAAGCTGAAAACCCATCTCTGGAATGCCCTTCTTGCCCTGTTTGAAGCTTCTTCAGCTTCTTCTTCAAATGGGTGTTCCAATAGTTTTTAATATCATTATCTGTTCTTTGCGGGAGGTATGAAGCTATGGCAGCCCATCTGCACCACAATCGATTCAATTCAAAACACTTTCATAATAATTAACACTAACTAATTAACACAAATTTTCAAAAATGTAAATGGTAAATTAAGCAAAACATGATTTTGGGGGTGAGAGATTAATAATTACCTATTGCCCAAAAGTGCTTGAAGGTGGATTATTGTCTTCTCCTCATGATCTGTAAAGTTACCCCGTTTGATCCCTGGCCTGAGATAATTAGTCCATCTAAGTCTGCAACTCTTACTACATCTAAGCAACCCTGAAATCCCACATAGAAGAAATTAATAAAATGAATCTTTTATGTGCATTAATTTACCAAACCAAAACATGTTGCTCAAAAATAGGGAAAAAGAAAGAAATATAACCTGTATTGGTAGGAACAGCCCTCCAATTCCCGGGGCCATGTTCTTGAATAAAAGAGACTAATAAGATATCTTCTTCAGGAGTCCATGGTCCTTTCTTGACCCCCTCTTTGTCACAACAAGGAGGCCTGCCCATTTCAGCTTGTGTTTCCTTCTCTTTGAAAGTCTTTGTAAATTTCTTCAGATGCTAAACAAAAAAAAAAGGTCTTCTTCCTCTCCAGAAGTTGTTTACTTGTTTCTCGGATAAGCTAAGACAAGTGTCCAAGGCCGAGGATTGTTGGTCTGCATAAATAGAAGATGAGGCTAGGAAGAGGTGGGGGAAGACGCTGACCTAAAAGAAACAAAAAGGAAGCCAAGGAGTCAAAAGGTGACAGCAAGAGCATTTACTCGAGGGCAAGCCAAAGTCAGCTGTGACATTGCCTCTTCTGCCTCACAAAACCGCGTGGCATTCAATGTGGCTGCACTCTGGGGAAACCCTAAATCTGCTTTTACTCTCTAAACTCCACATGTCAAGAATAATATGTGTTAAAGCTGGCCCGTGAAAACCAAAACCTCTACCAACTTCTAAGCATTCACATTTTGTTACCAAATATTTTGCTGAAAAATACTTCTTTTTTTTCTTGTTTAACTACATACATTTGGCTTAGTACTTTCACTTTTTCAGTTAAATTTTTTATTTATTTTTATTATCCTCAAAAAAAAAAAAGAACTAGATTATTTTTTATTAAATTTAATTTGTGTATCATTTGGCTACATGCATGCTCAACAACTAGTCAAATCATTAGCCAAAGAAACTAATTTTTTTTTAAAAAAAAAAAAAAAATTAAAGCTAGCTAGCCAAATTAACAATTTAGCAAACCCAATGTGCATGATTGCTCTTTGCAATAATGCTAGAGAAAAAAAGAAAGCCTTTTCAATGAAATTGTCTCCTCACAAAAGAAAAAGGGAAAAAAAAAAAAGACACAAAATTGAATTTAATGCTCTTCTTCAGTGATGCATGGCAATAAGTAAATGAACATTAATGATGATGCACATGATCTGTCCTCTTGGCCGTTGATTTAAAAATAAAAAATAAACAATGAGTTCAGGTTGAGTAAAGATTTACACATGGTCGTCGGATCGTTTTCAACTGGTTTGTGATGTGTTTAAATCTTTTGATTGACCTAATCATTAGGTTTGTAACAGTTTAAATATTTGGAGTATATTTGTGGTTAGTTGCATGTACGTATCAAATTTCCCCTTGCTAAATATAACTTTATTTAATACGTACATGGAGAAAAATATATATGAGGGATTTGAATTTGCAGATTCTCATAAGGTTTTATTGTGTTTTATGGGCCAATTTTTGCTTGCTAAGAGATTGAAGAAGAGCATGTCAATTTAGGGAAAATATAATATTGCTAACAGAAAAGCTGAATATTGCAAAAGATTTATATATGTAGGAAGATTAGTGATAGAAACTGAACCCAGAAATTAAAATTCTAGTTAGGAAAATTTTATGCAAGCCTATTGAATGGAAGTGTACATTGATGTTATTTAATTAATTAGTGGATCATATGGCTGGAAACTGTAATTGTAATACAGGGTTGAGATTTAAAAAAAAATCTTACAATTTTGATAAAGGGCCTGAAAAAGGTAAATTGTATGATGAAGGTACATGCATAGCCAATTAAGAGGGTGACTGTGCATTGGTGGATCCACCTCGTCGGTCATGCAAGCCTGCTGCATGGGCGGCTATATATCGTTCAATGAACCTATTAATATATATAAAAATCACTTATTTTATTTCTGAAGATTATTGCCATTTGAAGCTGCGCGCACGTACGGGGGGTAAAGCTTCTAGGCCCACTAGCATATGGGGGAACTTAATTCTTCTCTGAGCGCCTCGATCATGAGACGGTAATACACCGACATCAAAGGTTAATCGGTGAAGTACTGTTTGGAGTATCATGACCAGGAATTGGTAATTTGTTGCCGATTTTCCGATTTGTAAATAGGCCTATGAATTATATAGCACTTTTTCAGTTTTTCCTTAACAAATTAAAAGTATTTGTTGATGAGAAATGGAAGTTTGAGTGCTTAATTTATGAAATAGATTACGAGATAGAAAGAGATCCATGTACGTACGCTTGAGCACCCAAATGTCCCAACTCCCAAATATTAATAGCTAATTAGAAAGTCTTTTTTTTAAAAAAAAAAAAAAAAAAATTATTCCTGATCATGAAGTACAACAAAACAAAGGAAAACAAACAAAGCTCAAGGACATCTAAGGTTGTTGGGGGCAAGGATGTTTGAGTGGGCCGTTAAAAATCATCTCGCATATGTACGTTATTTGCATGTCCACATGAGTTATATAGGTGGGTTTTCTGCTCCTAATCCTTGGCGAAAGGATACCATGCATGTCCGTTATCCGCATTATTTGTCTCCACCGATGTAGCCACACACACATGTACATATAAAAATAATAGTTGTCTTATAAAACAATGTTGTTTCGACATTTAATCTCCTAACGACATCGTTTTTATCTAGCTAGGGAAAGAAGTAGATAACAAAATTCTAATGTCTCATTTTCTTTTTCCCCCCTCTTCAGAGCCGCAGCTCTCCTTCAACCCTCTCTCTGACTCTCGCATTCTCAGTCTTTCCATCTTTCTTTGGAGCACTCTTTATCTCATCAAAGAAGACTCTAATCTCATTTAATTGGTATGTATATATATATATATATATACTTCCCGCAGGGCCGGAAGATTTTGAGTGTGGGGGGACGACATTTTTTTTTTGTTTGTTTTTTTTTTTTCTAATTAAAAGGGTAAGCCGGAGATATCAGTTGTGACTATTTTACTTGGGAGTGAATATAGCAGCATCTACCGAACTTATATAATTTCATAGTAAATCACAAGTCATTTTTGTTAGAATTTTATTATAATTTTTATTACCACTGATAAGTGAAAGAATGACAAATAAATTAATGAATTAAAACCCATCAAATTAACCAACAATTAAAGCTAAAAACAAAACTTGTATAACATCAAAATACAGCAAATACTTATTCAAAATCTTAATCTTATGGCATTACAAGCACACATTAGCATAAATTATTAGCAATATAAACTAAGCACAATCTATATGATTCAAGAAAAATTGTACCTTTGAGCATGAGTTGTTTCTCCTAACAAAATGCCATGAGGCTCCCAACTACAATAATGTTGAGCTTGAGAGTACGAGACAAGCCAAAACAATACTACAGCCAACAATAATTAAGATAACCCAAATTTTAATCCTATGAAATCTCAAATTAGATAAGTCAAAATGTTAATTTTAATCTTTAACAAGTAAGCCATGAAAATTATTCATAAAAAAAAAAATAAATAAAAAAGCCTTGAAAATTATCTAGAAGAAAAAAGAAAATATGAGAGTACTTTGAGACAAGCCAAATCCACTCCGGCAAGGGCTCTCTCTCTCTCCATGCGTGAATCTGGAAATACCCAAA
>NC_081545.1:32771898-32821147 GCF_901000735.1 Corylus avellana
AATTGTCATATTCCTAAGTACGGACAGATCGAAGAGGGCAATTCCCGAACCGTTTTCTGGGCTACAATTAATTACGTTGTCATAGAGCACCAAATGGAAATGTTGTGTATTTTCTTTTTGTTAAGTGAAAAAAAGTTTGGTCAATATATTTTTGGTATCTTACGTTCCAAGCCTCAGTTGTTTGTATCTTGTGTATGTATGTGTGTCTGTATGTGTTGGAAACATGTATGCATGAAGGGCTGTCAAAAGCTCATGTCTGAGGGGCACATGGGTTCTGTCTTTAAAGATTAATCACTGTTGGCAGGAGTTGCAATAACATAACCCAGAATTCAATCAATTGGGGAAAAAAAATCCTAAGGATTTTATATAGTTCATCTGTGTAGTGTTAAATGGGATTCATTTGGCTATTCTTTTAAGATATGCAGTATTGCAGGTTGACATACAGAGGTGAGAGAAGTTGTAGAATGAATCAGTACAAAATTATTAGATGGTTCTCTTATTGAAAGGAAAAAAAGTATGAAGAAAAATTGCTTTCTTGCACCTCTGAGCCAAGACAGCTTCACACCCATAACTTCGCTGTCTTCACCATGTAATTGCACTAAATGATGTCTACAAAGTAAGGTTCCTTTCAAAGTGGGATCTTGACTTTTTCATCTCTTTGGTAGGCTATTTTGCTTAGACCCTTTATGCCATTAACTTATGATACAAGCAGAGGGGGCAAGTATTTATTATGCCTTTCAATACAACAGTTGGTGAAAGGGTTGCTTCTTCTTCTTCTTTTTTTCCATTTTAATATTTAATTTCCATTTGGTGCTGGTACTCATGTGGGGCTTATGTTTCTTCCAATGCCTTTACAGTGTGGACTAGTTGCTTGGACAAAGTAAAACTCCTACAGCTTGCAAAAACAAGTGAGTATCAAAAACTTTCACATGTGCAGTTAAGGCCAATCTGCACATTTTCAAGGCAATTTCTGGCTATAGAGCTTCTCGCTCTCTTACAATTGGTAAACAATTTAGAGAGAGAGAGAGAGAGTCTCAAGAATGCCAAGAGTATCCTGTGATCTAAGTTATTGTAATTGATTTCTCTTTATTGAAATCATATATCAATTATCAATTTGTTTAATGGGTTCCATCTCTTAATTAACTTGTCCAGCCAAAAATTGAACAAAAAACCAATTTAAGGAGCAACTATATATAATTTCTTATTTACTGAAATAATGTTAAATATTTATATTTAAGGAAAGCTATAAAATTCTCCCCCAAGTAGCTGGATATTTATTTTTCATTAACTTCATACAGAAGTCCCTGTCAGGCAATATTACTAATGTTATATCTACTCCAATAAACCATTATACTTGAGCAAGAGCTGCATATATAGTATCTCACTTTCTTACTCTTTGGCATGCACAAGTCAAAATTTTATTTTATTATTTTATTGCATCCAATTAAGGAAGAAAGACTCCTGTTCATATATAATGGAAGCGTGGCATTGTAGAAATAATGGAAGATAGATAGAAAGTCCAATCTGTTACACCTCCTAATTATTACAATTGTAATTATGATCTTTCAATATCCTAATTAGATTGCTCATATAAACCATTTCATTGGGAAGCGATACAAGACTAGAGATTTATTCTGGATCAAGACATTAATTTAACACAATAATTCGAAATTAATTTACACTTTTGTTCTAGCACTACAGTGGGAATTGAAACAGACTAGCTTCTGCCAAGGCAACTGTGAAATTCAAATATATAGTTCAATACCTAGAACAAAAAAGAAACCCCCAAAAGCCCAAAACACAAGATCGAATTCCATCTTAGAAAATATTAGCATGGTCATCTAATGTGATATCTATCACCAAGGAATTCTTTCCCCAGCACCTTCATCAAACAACCACTTCTCAAGCAGAGACAAGGGCACTAGGGCGCTAGAATCCGGCTTGCTTTCATCTTGGAAAAGGGTTGCCTCAGGTGACAAAGACTGTGATGTATCAGAATATGAAGACTCGAAAGACTCAAAACCGAACAGAGATTCAAATGCCTCGGATAGTTCAAGACCATTGTCGTTGTTTGCCTTATTGCTTGGAGTTCCCTCACTGGAAACAGAATCAGCCCTACTCATGTTGTTCAATGAATTTTGAGTGGTGGCTGGCTTTGGGGAATTTGTCTTCCAACCTTTGAGCAATCGGGCTATGTTTTCAGTGCTTGATGCATAGGTAGTTGAGGATTGAGCGCACCCATTAGAGGAGGGAGTCAATTGATGAGAGAGGCAGGTTGGTTTCTCAGGGGAGAGAGCCTCGCAAAGAGCTTTCTTCGCCATGTGGATGTCAGTTTGGAGCCTTCTCTCCCACTGACCTCTGGCCATTGGTTGTGAAGAAGCTGAAAACCCATCTCTGGAATGCCCTTCTTGCCCTGTTTGAAGCTTCTTCAGCTTCTTCTTCAAATGGGTGTTCCAATAGTTTTTAATATCATTATCTGTTCTTTGCGGGAGGTATGAAGCTATGGCAGCCCATCTGCACCACAATCGATTCAATTCAAAACACTTTCATAATAATTAACACTAACTAATTAACACAAATTTTCAAAAATGTAAATGGTAAATTAAGCAAAACATGATTTTGGGGGTGAGAGATTAATAATTACCTATTGCCCAAAAGTGCTTGAAGGTGGATTATTGTCTTCTCCTCATGATCTGTAAAGTTACCCCGTTTGATCCCTGGCCTGAGATAATTAGTCCATCTAAGTCTGCAACTCTTACTACATCTAAGCAACCCTGAAATCCCACATAGAAGAAATTAATAAAATGAATCTTTTATGTGCATTAATTTACCAAACCAAAACATGTTGCTCAAAAATAGGGAAAAAGAAAGAAATATAACCTGTATTGGTAGGAACAGCCCTCCAATTCCCGGGGCCATGTTCTTGAATAAAAGAGACTAATAAGATATCTTCTTCAGGAGTCCATGGTCCTTTCTTGACCCCCTCTTTGTCACAACAAGGAGGCCTGCCCATTTCAGCTTGTGTTTCCTTCTCTTTGAAAGTCTTTGTAAATTTCTTCAGATGCTAAACAAAAAAAAAAGGTCTTCTTCCTCTCCAGAAGTTGTTTACTTGTTTCTCGGATAAGCTAAGACAAGTGTCCAAGGCCGAGGATTGTTGGTCTGCATAAATAGAAGATGAGGCTAGGAAGAGGTGGGGGAAGACGCTGACCTAAAAGAAACAAAAAGGAAGCCAAGGAGTCAAAAGGTGACAGCAAGAGCATTTACTCGAGGGCAAGCCAAAGTCAGCTGTGACATTGCCTCTTCTGCCTCACAAAACCGCGTGGCATTCAATGTGGCTGCACTCTGGGGAAACCCTAAATCTGCTTTTACTCTCTAAACTCCACATGTCAAGAATAATATGTGTTAAAGCTGGCCCGTGAAAACCAAAACCTCTACCAACTTCTAAGCATTCACATTTTGTTACCAAATATTTTGCTGAAAAATACTTCTTTTTTTTCTTGTTTAACTACATACATTTGGCTTAGTACTTTCACTTTTTCAGTTAAATTTTTTATTTATTTTTATTATCCTCAAAAAAAAAAAAGAACTAGATTATTTTTTATTAATTTAATTTGTGTATCATTTGGCTACATGCATGCTCAACAACTAGTCAAATCATTAGCCAAAGAAACTAATTTTTTTTTTAAAAAAAAAAAAAAATTAAAGCTAGCTAGCCAAATTAACCTTCTGGTTAATTTAGCAAACCCAATGTGCATGATTGCTCTTTGCAATAATGCTAGAGAAAAAAAGAAAGCCTTTTCAATGAAATTGTCTCCTCACAAAAGAAAAAGGGAAAAAAAAAAAAGACACAAAATTGAATTTAATGCTCTTCTTCAGTGATGCATGGCAATAAGTAAATGAACATTAATGATGATGCACATGATCTGTCCTCTTGGCCGTTGATTTAAAAATAAAAAATAAACAATGAGTTCAGGTTGAGTAAAGATTTACACATGGTCGTCGGATCGTTTTCAACTGGTTTGTGATGTGTTTAAATCTTTTGATTGACCTAATCATTAGGTTTGTAACAGTTTAAATATTTGGAGTATATTTGTGGTTAGTTGCATGTACGTATCAAATTTCCCCTTGCTAAATATAACTTTATTTAATACGTACATGGAGAAAAATATATATGAGGGATTTGAATTTGCAGATTCTCATAAGGTTTTATTGTGTTTTATGGGCCAATTTTTGCTTGCTAAGAGATTGAAGAAGAGCATGTCAATTTAGGGAAAATATAATATTGCTAACAGAAAAGCTGAATATTGCAAAAGATTTATATATGTAGGAAGATTAGTGATAGAAACTGAACCCAGAAATTAAAATTCTAGTTAGGAAAATTTTATGCAAGCCTATTGAATGGAAGTGTACATTGATGTTATTTAATTAATTAGTGGATCATATGGCTGGAAACTGTAATTGTAATACAGGGTTGAGATTTAAAAAAAAATCTTACAATTTTGATAAAGGGCCTGAAAAAGGTAAATTGTATGATGAAGGTACATGCATAGCCAATTAAGAGGGTGACTGTGCATTGGTGGATCCACCTCGTCGGTCATGCAAGCCTGCTGCATGGGCGGCTATATATCGTTCAATGAACCTATTAATATATATAAAAATCACTTATTTTATTTCTGAAGATTATTGCCATTTGAAGCTGCGCGCACGTACGGGGGGTAAAGCTTCTAGGCCCACTAGCATATGGGGGAACTTAATTCTTCTCTGAGCGCCTCGATCATGAGACGGTAATACACCGACATCAAAGGTTAATCGGTGAAGTACTGTTTGGAGTATCATGACCAGGAATTGGTAATTTGTTGCCGATTTTCCGATTTGTAAATAGGCCTATGAATTATATAGCACTTTTTCAGTTTTTCCTTAACAAATTAAAAGTATTTGTTGATGAGAAATGGAAGTTTGAGTGCTTAATTTATGAAATAGATTACGAGATAGAAAGAGATCCATGTACGTACGCTTGAGCACCCAAATGTCCCAACTCCCAAATATTAATAGCTAATTAGAAAGTCTTTTTTTTAAAAAAAAAAAAAAAAAATTATTCCTGATCATGAAGTACAACAAAACAAAGGAAAACAAACAAAGCTCAAGGACATCTAAGGTTGTTGGGGGCAAGGATGTTTGAGTGGGCCGTTAAAAATCATCTCGCATATGTACGTTATTTGCATGTCCACATGAGTTATATAGGTGGGTTTTCTGCTCCTAATCCTTGGCGAAAGGATACCATGCATGTCCGTTATCCGCATTATTTGTCTCCACCGATGTAGCCACACACACATGTACATATAAAAATAATAGTTGTCTTATAAAACAATGTTGTTTCGACATTTAATCTCCTAACGACATCGTTTTTATCTAGCTAGGGAAAGAAGTAGATAACAAAATTCTAATGTCTCATTTTCTTTTTCCCCCCTCTTCAGAGCCGCAGCTCTCCTTCAACCCTCTCTCTGACTCTCGCATTCTCAGTCTTTCCATCTTTCTTTGGAGCACTCTTTATCTCATCAAAGAAGACTCTAATCTCATTTAATTGGTATGTATATATATCCCCACCATTTTCCTTCTTTCAAGCGAAAGGGATAATTTTTGTTTTGAAACTTTGACAAAGTTTTTGCGGGATGTTGAATGTATTTAGGTCCAGTACTTCATGATCTTACCAGTTCTGGGCTTTATTTGTTTGCTTTTCATCGATATGACTTAAATTTAATTGGGATCCATGTATTATTTTGTTCAAGCGTTATATATAGATAATAGAGTTATTTAATTAATTCTCTAGTAGTTGAACGGTTTACAGAAGAAATATGACATGAAATATGATCATCCTATACATACCCATTAAAGCATAAGTGAATGGAAGCATATATAAGTCATTGGTCAAAGCAATGAGTACTGCAGCATTTTGCCTCGTCCAAGTTTATTTTCAATGTATATATGAGTAGGCTTGCATGAGCTCCAAGTGTTCATTTGCTCTCTGTGGATTTTTTTAACCAGGGGTATTGTCCATGAAGACTTATCTATTTTATGTACTTTAATTATAGCTATTTTAGCTGAGCATGACCTATAATAATTGCTTGTTGAGAACCGCATAAACTATTTCAAATTTTACTGGCCTATAACTTGACATAGCCCAAAATCATCAAAGTATTAATATAATCCAAATCAACTAATACTAATAAAATTAAGAATATCCATTTTGAAGATTTCCTTGATGAGAATGAACCACCACTGGTCCACCATTGATAATAATTCATTGTAGACTAGAGTATACAAGTTACAATGTTACATGCTGGGGTGTTACCCTTTTCATTACAATTTTCTTATATACTCTTGTGACAGTTCCCAATAAATTATAAATTGAAAACGAAATTCAAATCCTTTAGAGCTTGTACATGTTAAAATAATTACTTATTCTTTGATTGCTTATTGTCGGTATGTTTTGCAAATCCCCTCCCATTTTCATTCTCTTATTTTTTACTTCTCTAAAAAAAATAAAAAATAAAATAAATAAATAAAAAATCAAACATCTTTTCAAAACTATTTTTTTTTCACAAAAATTAATATCTTAATTTACTTTTATATCGTATCAATTACTTCTAATTAATTACTATTAAAAAAATCACACTCAAAAGCTTCACCAAACACAATTGGGAGATACTTCAGTTGATGTTTTGCAAGTGAACAGGCAAATCTGATTGAGCCTTATTGTCAGGCTGATGTTCGAAGCCGACAGCCCTCATGCAGAAATTCTAGAATGTTTAGGGATAAGTCTTCACGAAATGTTATAAAGGTGTACTCCAACACTTTTTGCTAGGTTAGGACTAGAATCCCTTATTATTGGTTTCAATTGTCTCCTTCCTATAGAAAAATTAAATAGGTTGTGTCCTTTTAATATATGTTTCGTTGAGTCTAGGGATCTCTCCATAAATTTAACCTAGCTATAGTTTGTAGCTATTGCTTTCAAACTATAAATGATATTCTATAAGAATAATGCTCTTACTGGAATTCTCTTTCGGTAAGAGAAATATTATACCCACTTTTAAGTAAATACTTTTTAACGTGACAATAAAAGTTATTAAAATTTAATAGTAGTTTTTGTTATTATGTCAAGGAATATGCAATTGAAATTAGTTGTCACGTGAGAGAAAAAATCTTGCACACTGTTTTGGTTGGCACCACTCCCAACCATCATATTGAGTGGTCGGACCATCATATTAGACGTTGGAGGTGATCACGACACCATCCCAGGGATAGTCAGCCACTCGTGCGAGAAGTTTGATAGTTTTGTTTTGTTTTTTTTTTTTTTTTAATTTTTGTTTGGTGTCAAGGAGTAATGAAGCATTAATAAAATGAGAGTATGGCTAGCATTTTCTAAGGATGGCAGTTCGTGTTTGCATGTTATATTTAGATTATGTTAACGCATACATATAAGATTATATAGATCAATCATAATCCGACCTATTTAATTAAATGAGTCAAACCCCTCAACCAAAACCCACTAATTTCATATTAAATTTTTGTAAAGTTTGCGAATTATGTCAAAAATTACTAATTCTAAATGTTATGTGTTGCGTTCAAGTTAGATATACGTATAAGATTATATATAGATTAACTATAATCCTTACTTATCAATTCTAATAGAGTAATTTTATATTAAATTCGTGTTAAATTTGCTACAAACTTTAAAAAATTATCCACGTACCCACGATTTTCCATTCAATTTGGGTGCCTGTGCACTTGCAGCGCGCGTGGGAGAGAAATAGTAAGGGGCAGATCTTTTGAACCTTCTAGATAGGGCCGGCGTATAGGGGTTTGATCCATCATTTATATCTTTCATCAATTATGAAAATGATATGTTAAAGGCGAAAGCTTTGTTTTCCACCAATGGAACCGGCTAATTAATACCCCCAATGGTCCCCGTAGCTACGTGCCATTTTTAATCAATTTACTAGAAAGATCGAAGAAAGGTAAGGAGTTGAAAAAAAAAAAAAGAAAAAAAAAAAAAAAAAAAAAGTATCTTGGCTTTTTCCGATTGGAAAAGAAAAGGATGAGAGGGAGATTAAGGTGTAATAGGACATTGTAAAGAAGGGTAATGCTATATGCAAGGGATTATTTAAGAGCGTAATTTTAAAAACTTAACTCTCGCCTTATTAGGTTAACATAGAATTGCCAATTAGTCCTTTTTTATTTTATTTAATAATGGCTGATTCAATGGCTTATTTCATATATTCTCAATGAAATGGAAGTTAAGTATACAGCATTACTCTATCCAATGACTACTATATCTTTGTCACATTACTATAACGTGATAAAAGTGGGATATTAGTATATAGCATTACTTTAAGAATTAAGAGAGTAAATAATATATTGATAAAGAGAAGTGTGATATATCACACTTTTATTTCATATGCAAACCATGCATTGTTAAAATAATAATAATAATCTAAGAGCTAATTAACATTGACACTGGCAAAGTGAAATAAAAATGTATGGTGTATCATTACTGTAAGGCTTATTCTTTTTCACGGGAAAGTGAATCATTTGTTTCACTTTCCCGCTTCATTTATTTCGATGTAAAATGTTTTCTCCATTTTTCAGTGTTTAGTATGACAAAAGTTGTGATCAAATCGAATATATTTTCGATTAACCAAGAAAACCTTCTTTAATTTTTGTAAAATGATTTTTATTTTTTAAAATCGTAAACCATTTTTCGAGTTTGGACTTCTTCTTCTTACGCGTTCTCTCACAATTCATTATTCACTGTTGCCGAGTGTTGCTGGAATCTGTTGTTGGCCACAACCAAAATTCGCATCCTCTGCTTGTTGTCGGCCGCTGTCACCGAAATTTACAAGAAGTCACCGGTATTTTTTTTTTGCCGCCATCTTTAATTTTATGTATGAACAAATACTATAAATATTTTTCAGAAAATATATATATATTTGGTTGAGCCTAAGAATTAAGATAGCGAAGGCCAGGATAGTGGCCTAACACATCATCAGTGATTCCTCAGGCAATATTATTTTGGTAGCCACTAAAAAGCTACTTGTCACAGACACTCTTATTGACGAAGCTTCAGCCGCTCTTCTTGCATCTTAGTTGGTTTTATCCCCAGGCTTTGATTCTCTTTTTTTAGAGGGTGATACTCTTCTTGTGATTTTGCCTATCATTACTCCCTCTCTTTTTCCCTCTTGGAAACTTTCTAATAGCTTTTCTGATATTAGATTAGTTTATGTTTGTCCTTCTTTTAAAGTTGAAATGCTTTGAAAATGTCTCGTAATGCAAATCATGCACATGCTCTTGCTAAGTGGGTCGCTTCTCATTTTATTTTGGAAAGCATTTCCACTTGGATCAAGAATAGGAAAGATTCTTTCATGTAATTCGTTTTTCCTATTCAATTAAAAATAATAATAAAAAAAAAAGATCGCATGATCAAATTTTAGTGTATTTATAACTGGGAGAAAAAAAATAAGGTTGAAAATTTGACATCGTGATATATAGGACCGTGACTTGTGCAATAAAAACACATGACTGCTGTAAATGATCGAACATATATTTCTTCTCATATGTCTTCCATGTGTACAGAGAAAAGCTTCTTCTTGCAAATGAATCAACACTCGGTCGCATTAATTCTATGGATGTTGGATTCCTGGAGGACCTTGTAAGGCTAATATGCGGTATAGGATTGATGATTTTTTAAGTACCAGTAAATTCGATGCAAAATTAATAAATTAAGATTTTGTACAATCAAGTTCGTGCTGATTCAAGTTGATTTGAATTCAAAGGCTAACTCGTTTAACCATAAGTGATCCAAATATACCGTATAAATTTAAATACGATTTTTTTTAACAATTAAAAAAATAAAAATCTAAAATACTAACATTCATGTTTATGTATAATTTATTTTAAAATTCATATAAATTATTATTATTTTTGGACTAGTTTATTAAATGTTTAATGAATTGTGTTAAAATCAAAAAATTTGACGGGTTTAAATAAAAAAAAAATCAAGATTGGATTGACCTGTAAGTTAATCTTATCCAAATCCAACATATCCACACTCAATTCAAACTTAATATGTCAATACAAATTAACCCCCTTTAATATATATGGTGTCCGGTGGTGTAATTGTTGGGAAACATTTAGTTAAAACCAAGTACAAGTATTATACCAAATAAATCCGAATGTTACAACGTATGACTCAGTAGCCAGTACGTAGACGCTTTGACGTATAAGGGGTGATGTGATACCACAATAGCCCATCTAATTACTTACATTATGTTGTATTCTTTCTCCTATCCTTTTTTTTTTTTTAATTTGACGTTGATAGGCATATGTTTTTTAAAAGGTAAAATAAGTGTATGATTGGGGAGGGGGGGGGGAGGGAATTATAGATGATTGGACAGGCGAGACCCCCAATCACTCTGCCATTCCATGTGGCTTTTAATGTCCCCAGGAAAGACCGTCGTAGCGCTGTTTTTTTTTTTTTTTTTTCTTCTTCTTTCTTTAATTATGTTATTTTCTCTTTCAACTAAAGATGTTTCTTTCGGCTGACAACAAACTTAATGGTTATGACTTTGTTGACAGTATGAAACAAATTCATCCTATAATTAATTAGCTGGCCAAGAAAGACAGCTCAGGTCGGCATGGCACCTATTATCATATTCCACGTTATATCTATAATTCATCTTGTTTTCTCGCCAAAAAAATGCAGATTAATTACATAATGCTAGCAGTCTTGAAAATATTGTTAGACTTACAATTTTTTTTTTGTTTAATGACGAGAAATTCTTTTAAGGCATATCATTTCGTATATACTCATTTCTGTCCGGCAATAAGATGGCAATGGGAATACTTTTTTCTTTTTTTTTGGCTAAAGACCTTTATTTCCAAACAAGAAGAGTAATTATTAAAGATAATTTGCATGACAACCCTATGCTCGCCACCTTTTCCAGCTAGTTTTAGGTCAGCATAAACTTCATGAAAAATGTGGCGGACATCAATGGGCCACTACCTAGCCAACGGACCAGGAAATTCCTACAAAAAAAAAAAAAAAGAGAGAACATAATACACTAGGAAAAATTTATTCACGAGATGTCCAAAAAGATAGGGAAAAAAAAAGAAGCTACCTGAGAGTCTAATTCTTCAAGTATAATGTGTTATTATTATACAATTTAGATAATATGACAAGTCAAAATTAATTATTAATTCTTCTTTTTTACAAATATTGTTTTAATAATTAATTTTTTATTGACATATTATTAAATTGTATAAAATATAAAAAAGAACCTCACGGGCGGCTCATCATACGGCAATGAGGCTAGTTGAATGACCCACTCGTGAAGCGAACTCGGAAACCAGCTAAAAAACATGATCACGGATAATTCCACCAGCTACCAATCCCCAGCCTCTGAGGAAGACCTTTTCGTGGATCCAAAACCAAATTTTCTGTTTATATTTCTCTTTGTCAGAAGAACAAAATAAAAATTAACTTTTTTTGGTTTATGTTTGCGCCCATGTCGATAAATCGGAAACATCTCTGACTTTCTTTCCGACAGAGGTGATTTTTGTCCGGCCACCATTGCCTTTGAAATGTGAGATGCATGCGAAATCCAGTGGAAGTTTGAAATCTGTAAGCATATGCATTAAGCAATGTTTAAGATTATCCGTGAAAAAGGGGCAAAGAGTAATGTTATTTTTTATATTTATTTATTCTATATGATTAGTGATCTGGTACTGTGGCATGTTTAAAGTGACTTTTCATATATTAGCATTATTTTGAAAAAATATCCGTGGTTTCATGAGTTTTAAAGCTTGTGCTGTCCACAAAAATGAAAATGATTAAAAGGCTCGAGTTTTTAAGACTTTCTCATTTGAGACTGTTTATTACAAATCGTTTGTTAAGTCGGGTTGGGTTGGAATTCATCGGAACTCCTTACCACATTTCAACTTCTAACCCGACTTTGATAGAGATTTAGAGCATGTTTGTGATTGCGTTTGAGATAAAGAAAACTTTTAAGTCAAAAAGAGTTTTTGACAAAAATGTTTTTTTATCATTTTTAAACTTTTTGGAGCATTAAAAGTGTTTTTAATTTCTTTACCAAATGGATATATTTTTTTTTTTTTCCAAATAGACTTTTGGAGTATTAAAAGCACTTTTAAACCCCTCAAGACTCAAACACAATTCAAAACAGGCCCTTAAAACAACTTTTTAATTCGACTCATCCAGTCATACCCAAGTTGGATGGGTCAAATGTTGGGCCTGTGGGTTTTTCACACCCCTACCGGTTGCACTTTGGTTCTTTTCTTGAAGAGAGAGATCGATGTTTTAAGGGAATTGTAATGGCTATACTTTTTCTTCCAAGCTTATCAGTCATCAACTTGTAATTGTTAGATCAATTTTAATGTATGGACATGCCAATAGGTGTATTTGGTGGATATTGGATTGGAGGAAATTTAGCAGCGCCTAAAAATATCTCCTGTACTGGATGCTTCCAACAATTACATCAATCTTAGCTGTCCAAAACTGAGAGGGCACCCAACAATAGAACAATTTTAGCTGTGCAAGGCTGACTAATAAAGTTGTCAATTGTAGCAGTATTGAACAGTTGAAGATACCATTTTTGGAAGAGGAATGTTACATTTTTTAATTTTTTTAAAAAAATAATGTGTCACAATCTTATGAGATAATGATACATTTTTTGAAATAAAAAATTACATAAAATTGTGACACAATAGAACAAATTTTAAAAATAATTTTTGGAAAATGGTAACATTTCTCTTTAGCCGAATTTCTCCATCCACAGTGGCAACTAGTTACTGGGCCTTTGTTAGTCGTGCTTCAGCCCATTTATTGAAAAAAAAAAAAAAAAAAAAAAAAAGATGCACTTTTACTGTGATCCCTGGCCTGGGCTGGACACTTATCTTGCGTGCTTGGAAACTCTCAAACACACATTGAATGTTGCACGTGACGTGAAATTTTCATTTTATCTCTTGATGAAATGTGCGAAAATATCAATGTACTTATATTATTATTTTTTAAATAATAATAATAATCTATCAATTACCTACCCATGGCCAACAGGAAATAATTAATGTGGGTCTCTGCCCACGCTAGCATAATTATCACAATAAATTTTCAATAGCTTGACAATAGTGTCAACAATTTCAGGTCATGTTTTAGTGATGTGTATATTAAAATTTTCCACATTTTAATATATATATACTAAAAGATTCTTGAAGAAGCTAAACTATGGATTATGATGCTCCACATTTGAAAATATATAGGCTCACGACATGATAATGAAAAATATGAAGAAAAAAAAAAGTTTGATAGTGTTTATATCAACATGACATGCTCAAAATAGCCCGTTTTCTTTTCTCAATTTCATAGGTATTCACTTATCTTTCCCACTTAGATAATTCTTTAGACATCTTAACTTCTTGCACTATAAACCAACTTATAATTAGTTAAACACTAATTACAACCCTAAAACCACACTTTTAAACCTAAAACACACATTGAAAAGAAGGTTCAGCAAAGGTCTAATACAACATCATGGTATCTGAGTGTGCTTAAACTAAGTATATGCCAATTTTGGGAAGATATGATTATAGCCATCCATAGCGTATATGCATACAGCTAGCTAATAGGAGATGAGGTGTAATAGGATGCAGCATGCAAGTGTTTTCAGTATTCAAACACTATATCGAAAGAAAAAAAATGGGAGTCATTTTAATTAGTTGGTATTTTGAAAAATGCTTCAATATTATTTTTATCATGTTTGACCAAATAAAAAAGAAATTAATTAATATAAGTGGAGTTGAAAATGTTTTTGCTAGAAACATGGAAAGTGAGTGGATGATGCATGTAGGCTCATATTGTCCAAAAGAGCCACAAAAAGACTCTGTTAGACAGAGTGATTATGTGGTCATGATTTAATCCCTCTACTCTTTATATACACTTGAATGTATTTCTTAGCTCAATAACAAGATAAAATATTCAAAGATGACCACCATTGCTTGCTTAAAGGTTTTTCTTGTGCTACTTGTAACTCTCTTCCCAACCCAAATTCTTGCTCAAAATGCTGCCTTAGCAGTTTGTGATCACACTTTGTACAGGGTATTGTGCATACAACATCTTAAATGGGACCCGGCGAGTAAGTCGGCTACTACTTTTGAAGACGTAGCCATGATTATGCTAAATCATGCAACATCTACAGCAAAACAAATAAGTGACCAGCTCACAAAACGGCTTGAAGAAGCAACATCGTCGTCGGGCGGCGATGCAATTGCCCTGGTAAATTGCAGTAAGTACTACCGAGATGCAATCGGAAAACTTGCGGATTCGAGCAAAGCCCTGCAATCTAGGAGGTACGATGATCTTAAGAATTCGATGTTGGTTGCCATGAAGGCAGGTGACAAATGTGACCAAGACTTCAAGGAATTTGGAAAAACTGGCAAGTCTCCATTAGGCGATCAGGGTCACACATATGGCATGCTTTGCAGCATTGTCTTGCAATTGACCATTCCCAAATGAAAGGGCGCTAGCTAGCTATCCCCCACTTCTTCTTTTTTTTTTTCTTTTTTTTTTTCTGTTCTATATACCTGCTCTCATTCACTCGAACTGTTTTCTCAATTGAATTTACTATTTAATTTTGAATAACAAGAAAAAAAAAATGCCTTCCATTATACTACTAATAGATTTGTAGCAAGGAAATTGTAATAAATTTACAAATTGTGGTTTCAAATTTTGGAAGCTGTAAAATAAATCTACATAATAATATTCTTTAATTCCAATATCTTAACTATTAGGCCTCGTTTAATTTGCAGAATAAACCATTGGAATGAACTACCTAATCCTAGGTATAGCTATTCATTTGTTTGGTAACACATTATTTTTTGGAATAGTTTATTCTCGTAGGATTACTAATCTCATACACACATTATTAGCTAAGCCACTAAAATATGAGTGGCTTAGCTACTCCTTAAGGTATATTTTTTTTAAAATACCCATATAATTTTTTTTTTTAATTTAAACTTAAAAAAAATAAAAATAAAAATAAAGTGGGTGGGAGGTCGACCACCCTTGAGCTCGTGTGGGTGTTGGCCACCAACAAAGAGCACTGCCACTAGAAGAAGTCGAGGGTGGTTGCACCACCCCTAGACGCCCCAGTCGCACCACCTGTTTTATTTCAGGTTTTTTTTTTTCTTTTTAATACCGGTTTGAAAAAAAATTTATATGGAGTATTTCATAATTTTGATTCAAGTCCAATTTTTGCATATGCGTTGTTACCAAAATAAAAAATATGAATATCTATTCTATTTCACATTCTTCTATTCCTCGTAGTAGTTATTCATTTTTCTAATGAACTAGACATTCTGTGAATCAAACGAGGCCTTAGGGTTTCACAATAAACTGATATCCATAACAACAAATAGCATTTGAATCTTGATCTGAAAGCCTAAAACACCAAAAAATGGTTTCTCTCACTTGACCCTCTAAAGTTACATCAAACTTACAATGAATGTTGTGTATATTTAGAAGGTGATGGTTTTGTTTGTTGTGTTGTGGCTTCTCCTTGGTAGCTCAGTTTCAGCCGTGTTCAGTGTTTGTTCTGGTCAATGTATACATCAAAATGAATAAATATGAATGTAGATGAGTATTAGGCCAATATTATGCCTATTATTTTATTCAAAATATAAGAAAAAAGAAAGCTATATAACTAATAAGTTGTAAGCAAGGCATTCTCCAATTGTATCCCAGGCTTATTGTCAACAGGAAATCCAAGCCATTGAAAGCCCATAAGGGATCGGGTCGATCACTGGCCCAAGCCAACTCTTATTCGGGGGTTAAGCTATAATCAGGAAATCCAGCACGGCAGCACTCTTATGAGTCTTGTCAACCCATGAGATTTGATTGGACAATGTGCCTCCACCTCAAGTTTGATTGCTTCACCTTATAAATTTTTCTCTTATTAATTAGACCAGCACCGATTTGGAGATTTAATCCATCCAACCAATCGACTTTGACACATCAACTAATCAACTGATTTTTCTCTTTTACATATTTTATTTTATTTTAAATTTTAACAAATGTCTTCCCTCTTGTTAGCCAACTCTTTAGAGAAATTTTATTCCAAATATGTTACTCATTATCTTCTTAATTATTTTTTAACTATATATATATATATATATAATAGATTTATTATTGGATTTGTAACTCATATGAGTTTTATTCAAATTTAATAGTAAATTCACTTATTTATTATACAAAAATAGATGAAAGATGAGATGGATAATAATTTTTATTCTGCTCTTTATTTTGGAAAAATCTATAATTTGAAGAGTCAAAATACTAAAATGTATCTTTTTGACTCTCCACCCCCCTAGTAGTAGAGAGCACACTTCACCCTCTAAATCTTAAATAAATAATTAAAAATTAAAAAATTAAAAGTTTGAATTTTCTCTCCTCACAGATTTGACCTTCTCGCTCCTTGCAAGAATAAACGAAAATCTTTAAAAATAATATTTAAATAAAAGAGCCAAAGTTAATTTTTAGTTTGAGAAGTTGGATATAGATACTGTGAAAAGGTGGCCAACTTTAAAAAAAAAAAAAAAAAAAAAAAAAAAAAAAGAAAAGAAAAAGTGTAACAAACGTATTAATGACGAAAAACACATCTTTGCTATTCTACTAATACTTGTACATACTCAGCTATTTAATTTGCCCAAGCCCAACTAAGTAAGAATTATGGAGCATAAATTTTTTTAAAAAAAAAATGTGTTGATTCAGGTGAAAATACTTTATTTAACATACAATTGATCCACCACTAAATTATTTAATTAACAATAAAAAAAATTAAAAAAAAAAAAAGAAAAGAAAAAAAAAAGAAAAAAGCCCATTACATTTAGACAAAAGATGTGCCCAAGTTCTATAACTTTAGATTCGATATCCCAATCAAAATTTTCCTACCCTAGGAAATGGGCCTTCCCATTTTTGCCGGTTGTGGAGGAAGGGGGATTGGAACCCCGCCGGCCGACATCATGGTGGTTCGTATAGAGAGCAAAAATTCAAAAACCGAATGAAATTAGTCTCCGGCAAGCCGCATACAATAAGACAATTTTAACATATCCCAGCTGTGCTCTCTAAAACTATGTTGGGCTCCTAAAATGTCTTTATCTAGAAAAAAACGACGCATGAAGAGGTCAATATCATTTTAATTAGTTTGTCCGTTGAAAAATGCTTCAATATTATTTTTAGCATGTTTGACCATTTTTTTAAAAAAAAAATAATAATAATTAATATAAGTGGAGTTGAAAATGTTTCTGCAGGAAACATGAGAGTGAATGAATGATGCATGCAGACTCATATTATTCAAAAGAACCACAAATAGACTCTGTTAAACAAATTTGATTGTGAGGTCATAATCAAATCCCTCTACTCTATATATCCACTTGAATGTATTTCTTAGCTCAATAACAAGATAAAATCCTCTACAAAAAAGCAAAGATGAACACTATTTCTTGCTCAAAGGTCTTCCTTGTGCTGCTTGTAACTCTCTTCCCAACCCAAATTCTTGCTCAAAATGCGATCTTAGCGGTTTGTGATAAGACTCTGTATAAGGAATTGTGCATAAGTACTCTTCAATCGGACCCGGCGAGTGAGTCGGCCACTAGTTTTGAAGACGCAGCCACAATTATACTAAAGAATGCAACATCTACAGCAACCCAAATAAGTGACCAACTCACAAAAATGATCCAACAAGGATCATCACAATGGTCGGGCGGCGATCTAACTGCCTTGGCAAATTGCAAAAAGTACTACCAAGATGCAATTGGAAAACTTGCGGATTCGAGCAAAGCCCTGGCATCTAGGATGTACAATGATGTTAAGAAAGGAATGTTGTCTGCCATGGGTGCCGGTCCCTTATGTGACGATGACTTCGAGGCATATGGAAGTACCGGCACGTCTCCACTAGGCAATCAGGGTGACACATATAACTCGATTTGCGCCCTTGTCTACGAATTGTGCATGGCGATAGCTAGCTAGCTATCCTTTTTTTTTTTTTTGTTCTACCTGCTCTCATTCATTCAAACCTGTTATCTCAATTTAATTTACAATTCCATTATACTACTAATGGATTTGTAGCAAGTAAATTGTAATAAATTTACAAATTGTGTTTGTTTGCTCTCAAATAAATCTACATAATAATATTCTATAATTCCAATATCTTAAATATTATGGTTTTCACAATAAACTCATGAAAAAAACTTAGTGAAATTCATAACAACAAACAGTATTTGAATCTTATCTGAAAGCCTAAAATACCATAAAATAGTTTATTTCACTTGACCCTCTTAAGTTACATTAAATTTATAATGAATGTTGTGTATATTTATAAAGTGATAGTTTTGTTTTTTTGTGTTGTGGCCTCTCCCTGGTAGCTTAGCTTCAACCTTGTTAGGTGTTTGTTCTCGTTAATTTATACATCAAAATGAATAAATAATTTAACAAAGGAATATTATTGTCATTTTGGGTCACATACATCTTTTTTATCTGGTTTAACACAAAACTCTAACAGAAGGACTAAATGAAAATGGCTAATAATTTGAGAGAGTAATTGTAACTTTTTTTAAATTTTGAAAAAAAATTAAAATTTGAATGCAAGTTTAAAGTGGGTAGCCTAAAAATTACCCTTTCTTCTTTTCGTGTTTCAAGCAGTAAGATATGACTTTACATGAGTTTCAGGACAATATACATATTATTTTATTCACAATATAAGAAAAAAGAAAGCTATATAACTGATAAGTGATAAGGAAGGATGATTGCATGTGCTGAATTTCTATCTTCTCTCTCCTGGAAAAAAAAAAAAAAAAAAAAAAGAAGTCACAGGAGGAGGGAAGATCTGGTTTTTCCTCCTCCTTGCTGCTCTTTCTTTTTCCCTTTTCTGAGTTTCTCTCTTTTGAGATAACTCATTTTCTCTCTATAATTTTTTCTCTGGACCCTCTAATCTTTTTACGAGGCTTTATCTATCGTTTTTAACGATTTATCAACTGACTCGCCAAAAAAGGCAGCCACCGTCTCCCTCTTCGTCAGTCATCTTCTCCACTGCGTTTCTTGGCCGAATCTGTGATTTTTGAAGATAAGTTTTTTCAAAATTGGATCTTCATTTCTCCGCCAGTTCCAGCAAGCAACGCACCACGCCACCACCATCACTGGTGTCCTAGCTGCCCGGCGCCACCATCCACGCCTCCCCCCAACATCCACGCGCCAGAGAGTGGACCTCATGCACCAGCGTGTGGATCTAACGCGCCGGACAGCATCCTCGCAAGGCTCTCCTCCACCTCGCCCTCCCCCAAAGCTGCTGTTTTCTAAGTTATTTCTGTATTTTTTTGCTGTTCACTTGTTAACCCGAACTGTTTGGGCTTCAAACTCTTTGTCTGTGATGGAGATCCAATTTTCATTGTTCTTGCTCTTCTTAGTCTTTTCGGTTTCCTTGGAAGCCAAATTAGATCTAAGTTGTCATTCCTTAGTTTGTTCGTCTTTTTTGGAAGTTGGATTAGATCTACGTTTATAGAGGTCTTTGTACTCCCGATGGTTTTATCCATCAAAATTGGCCACAGCCGTCAAAATCTGCATTCCTAAGTGACTTTCACCTTCCTGGATCTTCTTTAGAGCTTTGAGGTGTTTGTAGTCTATCTTAATTGGGTTAATGTGTTCTCTTATTTTCTCTTGTCTTTTCTTTTCCCTGTATTTCTGTTTCTGTAATTTTATGTTGTTTGCAATGAAGTTGTTCTTAAAAAAAACAAAAAACAAAAAAATAAGCAAGGCATTCTCCAATTGTATCCCAGGCTTATTGTCATCAGGAAATGATCCAAGCCATCCAAAGCCCAGAAGGAATCTGGTCCCTGGCCCAAGCCAACTCTTGGGCTGATGCTGTAATCAGGAAATCCTATTTTGGAGGCGAAAAAGGGTCTTAGAAATTCAGCACTTTTATGAGTCTAGTCAACCCATGCGATTTGATTGGACAATGTGCCTCCACCTCAAGTTTGATTTTTCTCTTATTAGGCCCAGCACCGATTTGGAGATTTAATCCATCCAACCAATCGACTTTGACACATCAACTATACTTTAATCCATCTTCTTAATTAGCCATCTTCTTAGCCAAATCTCAAGAGAAATTTTATTCCAAGTATGTTACATATTATCTTCTTCATTATTTTTTAAATATATTTTTCTTTTGTAAATTTAATAGATCTACTATTGAATTTGTACGATGCCCACACAAATTTAATAGTAGATTCACATATTCATCCTACAAAAATGGGTAAAAGATTAAATGGATAGTGATTTTTATCATTTCTTTTTTTATTGTGCTTTTTTATTTTGGAAAGTCAAAACATATCTTTGCTATTCTACTAATACTTGTACATGCTCGGCTATTTTGCCCAAGCTCCGCTTAGGAAGAATTATGGAGTATAAAACAAAATATATATATATATATGTTGATTTGGGTGGAAATACTTTATTTAACATATAATTGATCCACCACTAAATTATTAAATTAACAATAAAGAAAAAGAAAAAGAAAAAGAAAAGAAAAAAAAAAGCCATTACATTTAGAATAAAGACACTTGCCCAAGTTCTATAACTTTAGATTCGCTATCCCGATCATAATTTTCCTACTCTAGGAAATGGGGCTTCCCATTTTTGCCGATTGTAGAGGAAGAGGGATTGGAACTCCACCGGCCGACACCGTGGTGATTCATATAGAGAGCAAAAGTCAAAAACCGAATGAGATTAGTTTCCAGCAAACCGCATATAATAAGACGATTTTGACACATCTTAGCTATGCTCTCTAAAATCGTATTGGGCACCTAAAATATCTTTATCTAGAAGAAAACAACGCATGAAGAGATCAATATCATTAATTTTTTTTTCCCTAAGGTTTTTCCTGGGAAAATAATATAAAGGAAGAAATAAAATTGGAGTTTTCTTAAGAAACTTATATTCTTACCTTCCTACTTCAAAATTCTCTTGCCCTTGTTTAATTGTTAGCATCGGCTGGAGAATCCGGCTGATTTGTGTAAACTGACCCACCAATATTAATTATGACCTCCGCCAATCGCCAATATCATCGTCATTCTAGATGGATCTCCATGAAAATGATAGATGTGAGGAGGCTCTGGATTATACAATTCATGTTTTTTTTTAATTTAATTTTTAAGTCTCATATAGCCAGAATTAATTTCGTATTTCTTTTGCGTAAGAAATTAATGTAAGGCATTAGCAGCAGCCAAGAGAGAAAGAAAAAAGGCTTGGTTTGTGTGGTGATGTGGTGAATGAATAGTCAACTTGTAATCTCTCACGAAGATGCACAAAAAAATAAATTAAAAAATAAAAATCGGTCTACTTATAAATAAAAAAATAAAAAAAATAAAAAAAAGAACCGAAAGAGGCAAAGCTGCACAACTTTTGGGCCTGTATTGGCCCAACCATTACTTAGTTTTTTTTGGTCATTTGTTGATCTATACTTATTTTTGGCCATTTGTTGGCCCAATTATTATTCAGTCTACTATTAGTAGGGGTGTAAACCTGGTCTCAGTTATTGGCCAAAACCGGAAATCCAAACCAGGGTACCCTATTTTTTAATTTTGGAAAACTGGAACCGGGTACCCGATTACCCGGTTATACAATAACCGGCCAGTTCCGATTTGTACCCGATTATCCGGACCGGGTAACCACTTTGTTAAAAAAAAAAAAAAAAAAATCATTTTTAGCTTATTTTAGGTATTGGGCCTAATTTTTGTGCTTAATTTAACAATTTTTTGCTCTTTTTTTTTAAAAAAAAAGAAAAAGAAAAAGAAAAAGAAAAACACAATTAGCATTTTTGTCCCAATAAGTTGGGCTTTGTTGTAATTGTTCAAAAAAAAAAAAAAAATCCAATGTTTAAAAATGTCATAAAACTTCATTGTTTAAAAGTGCTCTTAAAATCCAATGTTTACAAATGCCATAAAAATTCAATGTTTAAAAATGCCCTAAAAAAATTATTTTATATATATACTCGGTTACCTAGTTATTCGATTATAACCGGGTGCCAAAAACCGGAACCGATTTCTTAGTTACCGCTTGATACCTGATTTTTTTTTGACACCCCTAATTGTTAGTCTTTTATTGACCTATACCTATTTTTAAGCTTTTGTTAGCCCAATTTATTTACCGGTTTTTGTTTGGATTAGTAAGAAATAGAGTGAGAGGCAAAGACATTCCTCCATTTATGGGACATGAGAGAGGAGTTTGGTCAGAGTGGCCTATAAGCAAAGTATATGCCAATTTTGGGAAGACATGATTGTAGCCATCATAGCTTATAGGCTTACAACTAGCTAACACGAGATGAGGTCTAATAAGATGTAGCATGTAGGTGTTTTCAGTATTCAAACTATATATCAAAAAAAAAAAAATGGAAGTCATTTTAATTAGTTACCCTTTTGAAAAATGCTTCAATATTATTTTTAGCATGTTAGACTATTTTTTTTTTTTTTTTTTAAAACAAAGTAATTAATATAATTGGAGTTGGAAACATTTTCCTGGAGACCTTGATGTCAAAACAGGAAGAGTAATTATTAACACACTAAAAGTTTGTAACTCCTAGGCAAATAATTTGCATGACAACCCAAAGCTTGCCACCTTTTCCAGCTAGTTTTAGGTCAGCATAAACTTCATGAAAAATGTGGGGGACATCAATGGGCCACTGCCTAGCCAGGGGCCCATGAGGTTCCTACAATAAAATATATATATATATATATATTTCTTTTTTTTTTAAAAAAAAAAAAAGACAAAAAAAACAAAGAAGAAGAAGAAGAAGAACATAATACACAAGGAAAAATTTATTCACGAGATGTCCAAAAAGAAAGGGGAAATAAAAAGCTAACTGAGAGTCTAATTCAAGTATAATATTTGGGATTAATATGTTATTATTATACAATTTAGATAATATGGCAATCAAATTCAATTATTACCTTTTTTTTTCTTTTTTTTTTTACAGATATTGTTTTAATAATTAATTTTTATTGACATATTATTAAATTGTATAACAATTTACTAAGTATCATTAATCATAATATTATTGAACCTTCTTTGCCATTAAAGACCCTCACGAGCGGCCCATAATACGGCAATGAGGCTTGTTGAATGACCCACTCGTGAAGCGAAACTCGGAAACCAGCTAAAAAACATGATCACCGATTATTCCACCAGCCCCCAGCCTTTGAGGAAGACCTTTTCGTGGATCCAAAACCAAATTTCTTGCTTATATTCGTCTTTGTCGGAAGAACAAAATAAAAATTAACTTTATTCGGTTTATGTTTGTGCCCCTGTCGATAAATCGGAAACATCTCCGACTTTCTTTCCAACGGAGGTGATTTTTGCCCGGCCACCTCTGCCTTTGAAATGTGAGATGCGAAATCCAGCGGAAGTGGGAAATCTGTAAGCAAATGCATTAAACAATGTTTAACGTAAAATAAAGCTCAAATCATTAAGCAATGTTTAAACTTATTCACGAAAAAAAGAGAAAAAAAAAAAAGTAACGTTACTTTTTATACTTATTTATTATATCTATTTTATATGGTTAGTAACTTGGTGCAGTATGTTTAAAGTGACTTTTCATATATTAGCATTATTCTAAAAAATATCCCCGCTTTTGCAAGTTTTAAAGCTTGCATTGTCCACAAAAATGAAAATGATTAAAAGGCTCGAGTTTTTAAGACTTTCTCATTTGAGACCATTTACTACAAATCCTTTGTTAAGTTAGGTTGAGTTGGGTTGGAAACTTGGAATTCATCGAAACTCCTTACAGCATTTCAATTTCTAACCAGACTTTGGTAGAGATTTAAAACGACTTTTGGCATCCACTATCGTATCGTAATTCAACTCATCCGGGTCATACCCAAGTTGGATGGGTCGGATGTTGGGTGGGCCGGTGGGTTTTTCATACCCCTACCGGTTGCACTTTGGTTCTTTTCTTGGAGAGAGAGAGATCGATGTTTTAAGGGAATTGTAATGGCTATACTTTTTCTTCCAAGCTTATCAGTCATCAACTTGTAATTGTTAGATCAATTTTAATGTTTGGTCCGGATAATATAGGTGTATATGGTGGACATTGGATTGGAGGAAATTGAGCAGTGCCTAAAAATATCTCATGTTCTGGATGCTTCCAGCAATTACATTAATCTTAGCTGTCCAAATCTGAGAGGGCACCCAACAATATAACAAATTTAGCAGTGCAAGGCTGACTAATAAGGTTATCAATCGTAGTATTGAGCTATAGAAGATGTCATTTTTCGAAGAGGAGTAATACACTTCCTAAATTTTTTGAAAAAATAATGTGTCACAATCTTATGAAATAATGATACATTTTTTAAAATAATAAATTACATAAAATTGTGACACAATAGAGCAAATTTTAAAAATAATTTTTGGGAAATGGTAGCATTTCTCTTTAGCCTAACTTCTCCATCCACAATGGCAACTAGTTACTGGGCCTTGGTTAGTCGTGCTTCAGCCCATTTATTGAAGAAAAAAAAAAAAAAAAGATGCACTTTTACTGTGATCCCTGGCCTGGGAAATTTTCATTTTATCTCTTGATGAAATGTGCGAAAATATCAATGTAATTATATTATTATTATTTTTTAAAAAATAATAATAATAATAATAATAATAATCTGTCAATGATCTACCCATGGCCAACAGGAAATAATTAATGTGGGTCTCTACCCACGCTAGAACAATTATCACAACAAATTTTCAACAGCTTGACAATAGTGTCAACAATTTCAGGTCATGTTTTAGTGATGTGTGTATTAAAATTTTCCACATTTTAATATATATACCAAAAGACTCTTGAAGAAGCTAAACTATGGATTATGATGCTCCACATTTGAAAATATAAATATGAAGAAAAACAAAGTTTGATAGTGTGTATATCAACATGACATGCTCAAAATGGCCGGTTTTCTTTTCTCAATTTCGTAAGTATTCACTTACCTTTATTACTCAGATGATTCTTTAGACATCCTAACTTCCTACACAATAAACCAACTTATAATTAGTTAAACACTAATTACAACCCTAAAACCACACTTTTAAACCTAAAACACACATTGAAAAGAAGTTTACCGTAACAACGAAGGTCTAATACAACATCATGGTATCTGAGTGAGCTTAAACTAAGTATATGCCAATTTTGGGAAGACATGATTATAGGCTATAGCCATCCATAGCGTATATGCCTACAGCTAGCTAACAGGAGATAAGGTGTCATTGGATGCAGCATGCAAGTGTTTTTAGTATTCAAACTATATATCGAAAAAGGGAAAAAAAAAAAATTGGGAGTCATTTTAATTAGTTGGTATTTTGAAAAATGCTTCAATATTATTTTTAGCATGTTTGACCAAAAAAAAAAAGAAAGTAATTAATATAAGTGGAGTTGAAAATGTTTCTGCTGAAAACATGGGGAGTGAGTGAATAGTACATGCAAGTTCATATTGTCCAATAGAATTGAACCACAAAGAGACTCTATTAAACAGAGTGATTGTATGGTCATAATCTAATCTCTCTGCTCTTTATATACACTTGAATGTATTTCTTAAAAGTTAGATCAATATATAACAAGATAAAATATTCCTCCACAAAAAAGCAAAGATGAACACCATTTCTTGCTCAAAGGTCTTCCTAATTGTGCTGCTTGTAACTCTCTTCCCAACCCAAATTCTTTCTCAAAATTTAGCAGTTTGTGATCACACTGAGTATAGGGTATTGTGCAGAAAAACTCTTAGCTCGGACTCGGCGAGTAAATCGGCCACTAGTTTTGATGACGTAGCCATGATTATGCTAAAGCATGCAACATCTACAGCAAACCAAATAAGTGACCAACTCATAAACTTGCTCAAACAAGCACAATCGTCGTGGGGCGGCGATGTAGTTGCCCTGGTACATTGCAGTAAGTACTACAAAGATGCAATTGGAAAACTTGCGGATTCGAAAAAAGCCCTGCAATCAAAGAGGTATGCGGATGTTAAGAATTCGATCTTGGTTGCCATGACTGCTGTTGGCAAATGTGACCAAGACTTCAAGAAATTTGGAAAAAACAGCAATCCTCCATTAGGCTATCAGGGTGACACATATATCGTGCTTTGCAGAATTGTCTTGCAATTGACCACTCGCAAATGAACTCATTCATTCAAACTGTTTTCTCAATTTAATTTACAATTCCATTATACTACTAATGGATTTAATTGTACGTAGCAAGTAAATTGTAATAGATTTACAAATTGTGTTTGTTTCAAATTTTGGATGCTGTAAAATAAATCTACATAATAATATTTTATAATTTCAATATCTTTAACTTTTAGGGTTTCACAATAAACTTAATTACTGAAATCCATAACAATAAATAGCCTTTAAATCTTGATCTGAAAGCCTAAAACACCATAAAATGGTTTCTCTCACTCGACCCTCTTAAGTCACATCAAACTTATAATGAATGTTGTGTATATTTATAGGGTGATGGTTTTGTTTGTTGTGTACATTGTAATCTCTCCTTAGTAGCTTAGTTTCAGGCTTTCAGCCTTGTACGGTGTTTGTTTAGGTTAATGCATACATCAAAATGAATAAATAATTCAACAAGGGAATATTATTGTCATTTTGGGTTACATCTTTTCTATGTGGTTTAACACAAAACTCTAACATAAGGACTAAATGAAAGGGGCTAATAATTTGAGAGAGCAATTGTAACTTTTTTAAAATTTTGAAGACAAATTATAATTTGACGGTAAGTTTAAAGAGGGTACGTAGCCTAAAAATGAGGAAAAAACGTTTTCTTCTTTTTGTGTTTCAAGCAGTAAGATATGAATTTAATATGAATGTAGATGAGTATTAGGCCAATATTATGCCTATTATTTTATTCAAAATATAACAAAAAAGAAAGCTATACAACTGATACGTTTTAAGAGAGGCATTCTCCAATTGTATCCCAGGCTTATTGCCAACCAAAGCCCCGAAGGGATCCGCTCACTGGCCCAAGCCAACTCTTGGGTTGATGCTGTAATCTGGAAATCCTATTTTGGAGGCCAGAAGGGTCTTGAAATCCAGCACTCTTATGAGTCTTGTCGACTCATGTGATTTGATTGGACAATGTGCCTCCACCTCAAGTTTGATTGCTTCACCTTATAAATTTTTCTCTTATTAATTAGACCAGCACCGATTTGGAGATTTAATCCATCCAACCAGTCAACTTTGACACATCAACTAATCAACTGATTTTTCTCTTTTACATTTTTCATTTTATTTTAAATTTTAACAAATGTCTTCCCTCTTCTTAGCCAGTTCTTGAGAGAAATTTTATTCCAAATATGCTACTCATTATCTTCTTAATTATTTTTTAACTATATTTCTTTTGTAAATTTAATAGATCTGTTATTGGATTTGTGGATTCTTAGGAGTTTTATACAAATTTAATTGTAGATTCACATATTCATTATACAAAAATGGATAAAAGATGAGATGGATAATAATTTTTATTCTACTATTTATTTTGGAAAAATCAATAATTTGAAAAGTCAAAATACTAAAATGTATCTTTTTTTTTTTTTTTTGACCTTCTCGCTCCTTGTAAGAATAAAAGAAAATCTTTAAAAATAATATTTAAATAAAAGAGCAAAAGTTAATTTTTAGTTTGAGAAGTTGGATGTAGATACTTAATAAAAAAAAAGTGTAACAAACGTATTAATGACGAAAAACACGTCTTTGCTATTCTACTAATACTTGTACATGCTCTGCTATTTAATTTGCCCAAGCCCAGCTAAGTAAGAATTATGGAGCATAAATTAAAAAAAAAAATGTGTTGATTCAGGTGAAAATACTTTATTTAACATACAATTGATCCACCACTAAATTATTTAATTAATAATTAAAAATAATAATAATAATAAAAAGAAAAGAAAAGAAAAAAAAAAAGCCCATTACATTTAGACAAAAGACCTGCCCAAGTTCTATAACTTTAGATTCGATATCCCAATCATAATTTTCCTACCCTAGGAAATGGGCCTTCCCATTTTTGCCGGTTGTGGAGGAAGGGGGATTGGAACCCCGCTGGCCAACATCGTGGTGGTTCGTATAGAGAGCAAAAATTCAAAAACCGAATGAAATTAGTCTCCGGCAAGCCGCATACAATAAGACAATTTTGACATATCCCAGTTGTGCTCTCTAAAACTATGTTGGGCTCCTAAAATGTCTTTATCTTGAAAAAAACGACGCATGAAGAGGTCAATATCATTTTAATTAGTTGGACTTTTGAAAAATGCTTCAATATTATTTTTAGCATGTTTGACCAAATTTTAAAAAATAAATAAATAATAAAAAAAAGTAATTAATATAAGTGGAGTTGAAAATGTTTCTGCTAGAAACATGGGAGTGAGTGAATGGTGTACATGTAGGCTCATATCGTTCAAAAGAACCACAAATAGACTCTGTTAATCAAAGTGATTGTGTTGTCATAGTCTAATCCATTTACTCTTTATATACACTTAATGTATTTCTTAGCTGAATAACAAGATAAAATCCTCTACAAAAAAGCAAAGATGAACACCATTTCTCGCTCAAAGGTCTTCCTTGTGCTGCTTGTAACTCTCTTCCCAACCCAAATTCTTGCTCAAAATGCGATCTTAGCAGTTTGTGATCAGACTCTGTATACAGCATTGTGCATAAGAACTCTTCAATCGGACTCGGCGAGTGGGTCGGCTACTAGTTTTGAAGACGTAGCCACAATTATACTAAAGAATGCAACATCTACAGCAACCCAAATAAGTGACCAACTCACAAAACTGATCCAAGAAGGATCATCGCGATGGTCGGGCGGCGATATGGTTTCCCTGAAACATTGCAAAATTTACTACCACGATGCAATCGGAAAACTTGCGGACTCGAGCAAAGCCCTGGCATCTAGGAAGTACAATGATGTTAAGACAGGTATGTTGGCTGCCATGGGTGCTAGTCGCTCATGTGACAAAGACTTCGAGGAATATGGAAGAACCGGCAAGTCTCCATTAGGCAATCAGGGTGTCACGTATAACGAGCTTTGCAACATTGTCATAGACTTGTCCACTATCAATTGAAACGGCGATAGCTAGGCTAGCTATCCTCCTTTTCTTTTCTTTTTTCCTACCTGCTCTCATTCATTCAAACTGTTTTCTCAATTTAATTTACAATTCCATTATACTACTAATGGATTTGTAGTAAGTAAATTGTAATAAATTTACAATATGTGTTTGTTTGCTGTCAAATAAATCTACATAATAATATTCTATAATTCCATTATCTTAACTATTATGGTTTTCACAATAAACTAATGAAAAAAACTTAGTGTAATCCATAACAACAAATAGCATTTAAATCTTATCTGAAAGCCTAAAACACCATAAAATGGTTTCTTTCACTTGACCCTCTTAAGTTACACCAAATTTATAATGAATGTTGTGTATATTTTTAGGGTGATAGTTTTGTTTTTTTGTGTTGCGGCCTCTCCTTGGTAGCTTAGTTTCAGCTTTGTTTGGTGTTTGTTCTCGTTAATTTATATATCAAAATGAATAAATAATTTAACAAAGGAATATTATTGTCATTTAGGGTCACATACATCTTTAGTTTAACACAAAACTCTAACAGAAGGACTAAATGAAAAGGGCTAATAATTTGAGAGAGTAATTGTAACTTTTTTAAAATTTTGAAGAAATATTAAAATTTGACTGTAAGTTCAAAGAGAATAGCCTAAAAATTACCCTTTCTTCTTTTCGTGTTTCAAGCAGTAAGATATGAATTTACATGAGTATTAGGACAATATACATATTATTTTATTCAAAATATAAGAAAAAAGAAAGCTATATAACTGATAAGTAATTAATAAGCAAGGATGATTGCATGTGGTAAAGCATTGAAGCAAGCATATTAAAGAGAACGAGAAAGCCAACAGCCAAAAAAGCCACCGGAGGAGGGAACATCTGGTTTTTCCTCCTCCTCCTTACTGCTCCTTTTTTTTCCCTTTTATGAGTTTCTCTCTATTGAGAGAACTCATTTTCTCTCTGTAGTTTTTTCTTTGGACTCTCTAATCTCTTTACGAGACTTTATTTATGGTCTTTGATAATTTATCTCCGACCCTCAAAAAAACGCAGCCACTGTCTCTCTCATCGTTAGTCACCTTCTCCGCTGCGTTTTTGGAGCATCTTCTACAAATACTGTAAGATACTCTTTAGTTAAATGTAGAAGTTTTGTCCCTCCAGCACACACGGTAAAGTAGCATTTTTCCTTGAAGCTGCTACAGTAAGTTTTCATATTTGAAAGCTTACTGTAGCAGCTGTTATTATTATTCAATCATATTTTCTCTTTCTTTCTATTTTTTTAATCGTTTCCCTCTCTCTTTTCTATCTCTCTCTCTCTTTCTCCCGTTCTTCCCCCCCCCCCCAACGCTCCCTTCTTCGCCGAGCTCTCTTCATTCCAACCCATCCAAGATCAAGAATCAAAATCAACCCAAACTCGTCTCAATTCCAAACCCATTTCTGCTTTTACCCATTTCTAGTCCATTTCTCCAACCCATCTCTCTGCTACTGCGCGCATCTGTGAGAACGAAAGTGAAAGAGAAGGGAAGGAGAAAAAAGAAGAGAGGGAGAAACAGGGAGAGAGACCCGAGAGTGGGAGATCGAGATGGAGAGCATCTCATCCTTGGCCTTCAAGTCTTGCTCAAAAGATTGTTGCTTTTGCTTTGGCTGTTTCTTGGAGGCTGCTGCTTTGCCTTTCTTGGGCGAAGACCGTGGCTGCGGGAGGCTCTCGTGGTTCTCCTTTTCTGGGTGGTCATCTGGCGGCGGAACCGGGTCATTGGCTGATGGGTTTTTCTCCTTCAGTGCCTTCCTCGTGTTCCTTGGCCTCCTTGTAGGGACTGGGTCAATGGGCATCTCCGCAACGGTCTCAGCCATGGCTGTAGAGAGAGAGAGGAGTGAAAAAAATAATAATAAAAAATAGATTAAAAACAATATTTAAATCAAATAGGCATTGTAAGATAAATAGTATATGGGAGTTTTTTTTTTTTTTTTTTTTTTGACATATTCGCATAAAAGGGGAGAAAATGAAAAATTCAAACTAGTGACCTTCGCTTCATAAGGCGTAATCTCCAATTGATTGAACTATCCCTTAAATACATAGTATGCTGGAGTTAAATGTAAAAAAGTAGTAACTAATCTAAAATAATGGTATTTTGAGTAATTAAACTGCTAGGCATTGCTGGACATGCTCTTAGAAGTTCAGCACTCTTATGAGTCTAGTCAACCCATGTGATTTGATTGGACAATGTGCCTCCACCTCAAGTTTGATTTTTCTCTTATTAAGCCCAAGACCGATTTGGAGATTTGATCCATCCAACCAATCGACTTTGACATAGCAACAAATCAAACTGATTTTTCTCTTTTATATTTTTCATTTTATTTTAAATTTTAACAAATTTCTTTCCTCCTCTTAGCCAACTCTCGAGATAAATCACATTATCTTCTTCATTATTTTTTAACCATATTTAATAGATCTTAAATTTGTGGACTCATATAACTTTCACACAAATTTAATAATAAATTCACCTGCTCATTATACGAAAATAGATGAAAAATGAGATGGATAATAATTTTTATCATTTCTATTTTTATTCTTCTCTTTATTTTGGAAAAATCTATAATTTGGAAAGTCAAAATACTAATATATATATATATATATATATATATATATATATATATTAAAAGTTTAAATTTATTCTCCTCACAAGTTTGACCTTCTCTCTCCTGCAAGAATAAAAGAAAATCCTTCAAAAATAATATTTAAATAAAAGAGCAAAAGTTAATTTTTAGTTTGAGAAGTTAGATGTAGATACTTTGAAAAACACGTCTTTGCTATTCTATTAATACTTGTACATGCTCTGCTATTTTGCTAGAGCCCAGCTAAGGAAGAATTATGGAGCGTAAAAAAAAAATGTTGATTCGGGTGAAAATACTTTATTTAACATATAATTTATCTACCACTAAATTATTAAATTAACAACAAATAAAATAATAATAAAAAAGCCCATTACATTTAGACAAAAGACACGCCCAAGTTTGATAACTTTAGATTCGATATCCCGATCATAATTTTCCTACCCTAGGAAATAGGCCTTCCCATTTTTGCCAATTGTGGAGGAAGAGGGATCGGAACCCCGCCGGCCGACATCATGGTGGTTCGTATAGAGAGCAAAAGTTCAAAAACCAAATGAGATTAGTCTCCGACAAGCTGCATACAATAAGACAATTTTGACATATCCCAGCTGTGTTCTCTAAAACTGTGTTGGGCTCCTAAAATGTCTTTATCTAGAAAAAAAATGACGCATGAAGAGGTCAATATCATTTTTTTTTAGTTGGTCCTTTGAAAAATGCTTCAATATTATTTTTAGCATGTTTGACCAAATTTTTTTTTTTCTTAAAAAAAATAGTAATTAATACAAGTGGAGTTGAAAATGTTTCTACTGAAAACATGGGAGTGAGTGAATGGTACATGTAGGCTCATATTGTTCAAAAGAACCACAAATAAACTCTGTTAAATAAAGTGATTGTGTGGTCATAATCTAATCCCTCTACTCTATATATACACTTGAATATGTATTTCTTAACTCAATAACACGATAAAATCCTCTACAAAAAAGCAAAGATGAACACCATTTCTTGCTCAAAGGTCTTCCTTGTGCTGCTTGTAAGTCTCTTCCCAACCCAAATTCTTGCTCAAAATGCGATCTTAGCAGTTTGTGATGAAGTCACGTTCAAGGAATTGTGCAAAGATACTCTTCAATCGGATCCGACGAGTAATTCGGCTACTAGTTTTGAAGACGTAGCCGCAATTATACTAAAGAATACAACATCTACAGCAACCCAAATAAGTGACCAATACACAAACCTGCTCAACCAAGGAGTATATCGATCTACGCGCGGCGTTGAGAAGGCCATGGTAAATTGCATTAAGTACTACAAAGATGCAATCGGAAAACTTGCGGATACGAGCAAAGCCCTGCAATCTAGGAACAACATTGGTGTTAAGACAGGGTTGCTAGCCGCCAAGAATGCCAATTTCTTTTGTGAAGGCGACTTCTCGAAATTTACAGGATCCGACCGGTATCCAGGAGACAATCAGGGTATAACATTTACCATGCTTTGCCGCATTGTCTATCAATTGACCATTACCGATTGAAAAGGCGATCCTTTTTTTTTTTTTTTTTTTTTGGCTCTACCTGCTCTCATTCATTCAAACTGTTTTCTCAATTTAATTTACGAAAAACAAAAATAAATAAATAAATAAATCCTTCCATTATACTACTAATGGATTTGGTTGTTTCAAATTTTGGATGCTGTAAAATAAATCTACATAATAATATTCTATAATTCCAATATCTTAACTATTATGGTTTTCACAATAAACTGATGAAAAAAACTAACTTAATTACTGAAATCCATAACAACAAATAGCATTTGAATCTTGATCTGAAAGCCTAAAACACCATAAAATGGAACACCATAAAATGGTTTTTTTCGCTTGACCCTCTTAAGTTACACTAAATTTAGAATGAATGTTGTATATTTATAGGGTGAAGGTTTTGTTTTTTGTGTTGTGGGCTCTTCTTGGTAGCTCGGTTTCAGCCTTGTTTGGTGTTTGTTCAGGTTAATTTATACATCAAAATGAATAAGGGCCCGTTTGGGAGTGCGATTTCAATAAGTGTGATTTTAAAAATTGCATTTTTAAAATCGCACAGGCGTTTGGTAAAACATGCTAAAAAGTTTTTTTTTTTTTTAATCAATTGAGTATTTGGATAATATTAGCAAATAATTGCGGTTTCATGACCAAACTACCAATAAGGACATTTCTTTATAATAGTGAAAAAACTAACATTGTCTATAAGCCTCCATTTTTAACACCTATGCAAACAAAAGTATGACTTATAATTTGACATTAACTTTGAGTTTTCTACTTAGGCAATTATATATTGCTATATTACTTGTTTCTATATGCTTTTTTGTTTCTGTATTTTTTTTTTTCTTGAAACATATCCTAAACAGACATATAATAAAAAAATACAAGAACAATCCATCAAATTAAACTAATAATATTTATCAAATTTAACTGTTACATAATTCACCAATAATTTAAATTGGTACTTGATAACTGTTTATTACCCATTAAAAAAAATATATATAAAAAATTATCACTGTTTATTACCCATTAAAAAATATATATATAAAAAAATATCACCAACTGTTACAATGCAATACCCATTAAAAAATAAAAATAAAAATCCATCACAAATTGTTGCTGTAGAGTACCTTTAAAAAAAGAAAAAAGAAAAAGAGAAGCCATAAAAAACCATTGTGCACATCACTATGCAATGCACAGTGACCTAAGAAAAATCATCATCTTGGTCACTGTATAGTGTATTTTTTTTAAAGAAAAAGCCTCACGCAGTTACTGTACACGCACTATCACATTACTGTGCGTGTACAGTGATCTATCACTGCATACTATGATAGATTGCAGATCACTATGCATGCATGGTAATCTAAATAAAATTTTGAAAAAAAATAAAATCACAACTTTACTCTGTAGAAATGGTTGAAGAACATAAACGCATATATAAAAAAGTACAGTAATCATACAAACCACATAAAATAACACCGAACACCAAACAGTGAAAAGTTTTACAAAAGCAAAAGAGTTATATGGAGAGAAAGAAAATATTAAGGTGAGATTATTACCTGGTCGAGGGGCGGAGAGATGGACAACAGCGACGCACACTGTTACAGGGCAGAGAAAGGATGAACAAGACAAAGAGGATGAAGAAAAAAAAATAGAAAAGAAGGGTTTTAATATATTTTAGGGGATATTCTTGGTATTTTTTTCATTCCCGTTCAATAAAAGATAACTATTGCGCCAAATATCTTTTTAATAGAAATCGTGATTTTGTTTTAAATTCGCACTTTTTCAAATAAGCATCATCTAATCAGCTTATGGAAATCGTAAATTTTTTTGCGATTTTAAAATTTGCGTTTTTAAAATCGCAATTGCAAACACCCTAAAATTGTGATTTCGTTTAAAATCACAGATTATTTTTAAAAATACGCACTCCCAAACGCACCCTAAATAATTTAGCAATGGAATATTATTGTCATTTTGGGTCACATACATCTTTTCTATCTGGTTTAACACAAAACTCTAACTGAAGGACTAAATGAAAAGGGCTAATAATTTGAGAGAGTAATTGTAACTTTTTAAAAATTTTGAAGAAAAATTACTAAAAATTACCCTTTTCTTCTTTTTGTGTTTCAAGCAGCATGGTATGAATTCAATATGAATTGACATGAGTATTAGGCCAATATACCTGTTATTTTATTCAAAATATAAGAAAAAAGAAAGCCATATAACTGATAAGTGATAAGCGAGGATGATTGCATGTGCTAAAGCATTGAAGCAAGCATATTGAAAAGTACTCTCTTCTCTCTCCTAAAAAGAAAAAAAAGAAAGAAAAAAAAGACAGACAAACCCAACAGCCAAAAAAGCCACCGGAGGAGGAGGGAAAATCAAATCTGGTTTCCCTTCTCCTCCTCCTTACTGCTCTTTTCTTTTCCCTTTTCTGAGTTTCTCTCTTTTGAGAGAACTCATTATCACTCTAGAGTTTTTTTTTCAAAATCCTCTAGTCTCTTTACGAGGCTTTATCTATCGTCTTTGATGATTGATCCCCGACCCTCCAAAAAACGTAGCCATCGTCTCCCTCCTCGCTAGTCACCTTTTTCACTGCGTTTCTCGGCTAGATCTATGATTTTTGAAGATGTGTTTTTTCAAAATTGGATCTTCATTTATCCGCCAATTCCAACATGCAACGCACCACAGCACCACCATCACTGGTGTCCTAGCTGCCCGGCCCCACCATTCGCACCTCCCCTCGACATCCATGCGCTAGAGCGTGGACCTCACGCGCTTGCATGTGGATCTAACATGCCGAAATGTAACTCTCACATGTCGGACAACATCCTCGCAAGGCTCTCCTTCACCTTGCCCTCCTCCAAAGCTGCTGTTTTCTGAGTTAGTTCCGTGTTTTTTGGTTGTTCGTTTGTTATCCCAAACTATTTGGGCTTTAGACTCTTTGTCTGTGATGGAGATCCCCTTTCCACTGTTCTTGCTCTTCTTAGTCTTTTCAATTTCCTTGGAAGTCAGATTAGATCTAAGTTGTTTGTTTGTCTTCTTTAGAAGTCAGATTAGATCTAAGTTTATAGGGGTCTTTGTACTTTCCAGTGGTTTTATCCATGATAATGGGCTGCGGCCATCAAAAACTGCATTCCCAAGTGATTTCCACCTTCCTAAATCTTCTTTAAGGCTTTGAGGTGTTTGTGATCATTGTTGGGTTAGTTTGTTCTCTTATTTTCTCTTGTCTTTCTTTTTCCCTGTAATTCTGCATTTTCAATTTTATGTTGTTTGCAATGAAGTTGTTCTTAAAAAATATATATAATAATAAATAAAATAAAAAAGATAGCAAGGCATTCTCCAATTGTATCCCAGGCTTCTTGTCATCAGGAAATCCAAGCCATCCAAAGCCTAGAAGGGATCGGGTCACTGGCCCAAGCCAACTCTTGGGCTGATGCTGTAATCAGAAATCCTATTTTGGAGGCGAAAAGGGTCTTAGAAATTCAGAACACCCCTACTTTTGAACCCATGTGATTCGATTGGACAATGTGCCTTCACCTCAAGATTTTTCTCTTATTAGGCCCAGCACCGATTTGGAGCTTTAATCCATCCAACTAATCAACTTTGACACATCAACTGATTTTTCTCTTTCACATTTTTCATTTTATTTGAAATTTTAACAAATTTCTTTCCTCTTCTTAGCTAACTCTCCAGAGAAATTTTATTCCAAGTATGTTACACATTATCTTCTTCATTCTTTTTTAACTATGTATATTTTTTTTGTAAATTTAATAGATTGATTATTGGATTTGTGGACACGCTCACACAAATTCAATAGTAGATTTACATATTCATTCTAAAAAATGGACAAAGGATTAAATGAATAAAGATTTTTATCATTTATCTTTTTATTCTTCTTTTATTTTGGAAAAATCTATAATTTGGAAAGTCAAAAAGACTAAAATGTATCTTTTTGACTCTCCAATAAATCTTTAAAAAAAAATAAAAATTAAAGTTTGAATTTTCTCTCCTCACAAGTTTGACCTTCTCTCTCCATGCAAGAATAAAAGAAAAGCCTTAAAAAATAATATTTAAGTAAAAGAGCAAAAGTGAATTTTTAGCTTGAGGAGTCGATGTAAATACTTCGAAAAATGTTGACAACTAAAAAAAAAAAAAAGGTGTAGTAAACGTATTAATGAATAAAAACACATCTTTGCTATTCTACTAATACTTGCCTGCTCGGCTACTTTGCCCAAGCCCAGCTAAGAAAGAATTATGGAGCGTAAAACAAAAAAAAATGTTGATTCGGGTGGAAATATTTTATTTAACATATAATTGATCCAGCACTAAATTATTAAATTAACAATATATAAAAATAAAAGAAATATGCCCATTACATTTAGACAAAAGACACGCACCCAAGTTTTATAACTTTAGATTCACTATCCCGACATAATTTTCCTACCCTAGGAAATGGGCCTTCCCATTTTTGCCGGTTGTGAAGGAAGAGGAATTAGAACCCTGCTGGCTAACCGACACCGTGGTGATTCGTATAGAGAGTAAAAGTTTAAAAATTGAATGAGATTAGACTTTAGCAAGCCACATACAATAAGACAATTTTGACACATCCTAGTTATATTCTCTAAAACCGTGTTGGGCTCATAAAATGTCTTTATCCAGCAGAAAACGATGTATGAAGAAGTCAATATCAATAGTTTTTTTTTTCTTTCTAAGGTTTGTCCAGGGAAAATAATATAAAGGAAGAAATAAAATTGGAGTTTTCTTGAGAGACTTATATTCTTACCTTCTAGACTTCAAAGTTCTCTTGCCCTTGTTTTACTTCTGGCATCAGCTAGAGAATCTAGCCAATTTGTGTAAATTGGCCCACCAATATTAATTATGACCTTCCCCAATTGTCAAAATCATCGCCCTTCTAGATCGATCTCCATGAAAATGATAGATGTGAGGGGGCTCTGAATTATATAATTCATATTTTTTTTTAATTTATTTTTTAAGTATCATATAGCCAGAATTAATTTCGTATTTCTTTGTGTAAGAAATTAATGTTGGGATTGTTGAGGTATTAGCAGCAGCAAAGAGAGAGAAAAATGCTTGGTTTGTGTGGTGATGTGGTGAATGGATAGTCAACAAAGATAGACGAAAAATCGGTGGAAAAAAAAAAAAAAAAGGGCAAAACTGTCCTTCTCTTGGCCATTTGTCAGCTTAATCATTATTTGGTTTATTGATTTTTTGTTGTTCTAATTATTATCTGGTTTGTCCCAAAAGGTAGCTACTTAGCTGGGACTACACTTTATGAAGTGGAGGTCACTAGATTGAATCTCCCTCCTCCCTCTTATGCGGACATGCCAAAAAAAAAAAAAAAAAAAAATTATTATCTAGTTTATTGGTTCTTTGTTGACCTATACCTATTTTTAGCCTGCTATTGGCCCAATCAGTATTCGGTCTATTGTTGTTCATTTATTGACCTATATCTACTTTTAGCCTTTTGTTAACCCAATTTATTTGGCCTTTTGTGATATTAATTTGGATTACTAGGAAATATAGAGTGAGAACTTTTAAAAAAATAAAAATAAAAAATAAAAAAAATAAAATAGAGTGATAGATATTCCTCCATTTATGGGACATGAGACTATGAGAGAGGATTTTGCTTGAGTGCCTATGCTTTACGGTATTGTAGAAAATTATGGTCGTTCATGTTAAACTAAAAATAAAAAATAAAAACGTGAAGTGCTGTGCTGGATATGCTTGTTAGGTTGCTTTATTTGATAATAAAAAATAAAAAAAAAAGAAGGAATATCGGTTGAAAAGAAAAGAAAAACGAAAAAAAAAAAAATCAAAAGAGGCCAAGTTGCCCATGCTTTGGCCCATAGTTGTCCTATTTCAGCTCGCCCTTTGTAGTATTAGTTTAAAACCCAGGTCATTTTAACCTAAAATTGGCCATCTTTTTGTTTGGCCTTTGTGGTATTGTTAAAAATTTACCTTTGTACTATTGTTTAAAACTCAGGCCTATTTTAATCTACAGTTGGTTCTTATTTCAGCTTAAAGTTGGCTCCTTTTTTTGGCCCATAAATGACCATCTTTTGTATTGTTTTGCCATCTGTAGAAGAAGAAGAAAAGAAAGAAAGAAAGAAAAAAGAACAAAAAAAAAAAAAAAAAAAATCAAACTCAAGGTTTCATAACCTTTCACCTTGAGTTTGAGGGAGAATGTTAGAATATATTGTGATATTATGAGAATATATATTACAATATATTAGCATTGGTTGTAATTGATAAAATCAAATCAGAATTAAATATACATGATTTGATTTTATTAATCATACCACTTTATATTATATCCACATCCCTATAAATATGAACTATTTGTATTGTAAAATGATCGAATAAAAGCATAATGCAGTCCTTATGGCTTTATCTATATATCTAGGTCAAAAATCCAACCACATAAAATTATTGTGTCTCTTTTACTATTTTGTTTATTTATTTCCGCTATTATTTTCTTTTCTTTTTTGATTATTAATTTCTTCGACCCATAATACTGGGATATGAAAAATATTCTACCAAAAATAAATAAAGTTATTGAGTGGTTTTCTGCAATAAACAAGAGAAAGAAGTTTTCTTCTCAAAAAAAAAAAGGGTAAAGTTCACTTAACCCCTTCAAACTAACTCCCCAATGATAATTTACCCCCAAGCTATCAATTGTGACAATTTACCTTCAAAACTACCAAAACAATGACAATATATCCCAAATTTTAACAAAATAAAAAAATTACCCTTACTAAAATAAAAATAAAAATACTAAAATTTATTTATTTATTTTCAAAATTTTAAAGGTATTTTTGTCTTATTGAAAATTTTATAGGGGTAATTTCGTCATTTTGTAGGGGGTAAATTGTCATTGTTTTGGTAGTTTATGAGGTAAATTGTCGTAATTAATAATTTGAGCGGTAGATTGTCATTGTGGTGGTAGTTTGAGGGGGTTAAGTGGACTTTATACCCAAAAGAGAGAAGGTTTGGTTGCCTCAATTTAGCAATCTTTTTAATTTATAATTTTTTTTTTTATGAAAAAATTATACTTTACTCCGTACAATTTAGTTTGAGGTGATTTTTAATTTGATTTTTTATTTATTTATTTTTTTTCAATTTTTGTAATGCACCTCTCAAACTTTTAAATTTTTTCAATTCAACCTATCCGTCAGTCAAAACCGCTTTAATCGACGAAAAAGTGATCACAAACTCGTAAGTGATCACTTATGCACCTTTCTTCCCCAAAATGCCCCCTACCCATTCTCAGACCTGGTATCCTCTATTTCCTTTTGCCCTGATCTTTCCAGTCAAATCCCGGCCAAAAAAGTTAGTTTTCCAGTGACCCACCCTTCTTGATTCACAATCTCACCAATGGAGACCCATCATCAGTCGGAAGAGTCACAAGGTCACAGGCCTCGGCTGCTTTAAACAACAACAACAACAACGGCATTCCCCTCTCAAGTGAGTGGTTTTCTCCTCAGACCTGAACCAAAAAAAAAAAAAAAAAAAAATTCTTCATGGGTGGGGAGAGCTATTGCAGGCCCCGAAACTAACTACTCCGTAAGTGGGGAGAGCTCCTTCGTGGGTGGCGGAATTCAACCTCTGAACCTTATTGCCGGTGCCGCCACAGCTGGCGGTGGTGGCACCGCTGAAGTGGCTTCGTCTGCCATGGCACTTTTTGATCCTTCTTCTCTATACCCAGGTCCGCTTAACACCTTCATGGCTGGTACGCATTTCTTCCCACCCCCAAGATCATGAAAACAATCCCACATTCTTCCATCTCTCTCTCTCTCTCTCTCACCAACTTTTCTCTCTGCCGGCAAGTTTTCATAATATTGATGATCATGTAGTAAATTTGACAATCATTCAAGTAGGAGTAAAGGCAATCCAATTTTTTTATTTTTTTAACAAGTCACGTGATTACTTTTCCGTAGTCGAACTAACTTTAATGAAGTTTTTAAGACATGAAGTGGGTATCCGGCCCATTAAACTGCTATTTGAAGACTTACAATTCACGGCAATTGATTAAAAAATCTTAAGCCTAAAAATATCTCATGTTCTGGATGCTTCCGGCAATTACATTAATCTTAGCTGTCCAAATCTGATAGGGCACCCAACAACATAACAAATTTAGTCGTGCAAGGCTGACTAATAAGGTTATCAATCGTGCAAGGCTGACTAATAATGTTATTTTTTTAAGAGGAATACTACACTTTTTAAATTTTTTAAAAAAATAATATGTCACAATCTTATAAGATAATGATATATTTTTCAAAATAATAAATTACATAAAATTGTGACATAATAGAGCAAATTTTACAAATAATTTTTAGGAAGCCGAATTTCTTCATCCACAGTGGCAACTAGTTACTGGGCCTTGGTTAGTCGTGCTTCAGCCCATTTATTGAAAAAAAAAAAAAAAAAAGAAGAGAGAGATGCACTTTTACTGTGATCCCTGTCCTGGGCTGGGCACTTATCTTGCGTAATGATCTACCCATGGCCAACAGGAAATAATTAATGTGGGTCTCTACTCACGCTAGCACAATTATCACAATAAATTTTCAACAGCTTGACAATAGTGTCAACAATTTTCAAGTCATGTTTTAGTGATGTGTATATTAAAAATTTTCACATTTTAATATATATACCAAAAGACTCTTGAAGAAGCCAAACTATGGATTATGATGCTTCACATTTGAAAATATAAATATGAAGAAAAAAAAAAGTTTGATAGTGTTTATATCAACATGACATGCTCAAAATGGCCGGTTTTCTTTTCTCAATTTCATAAGTATTCACTTACCTTTATCACTCAGGTGATTCTTTAGACATCTTAACTTCCTGCACTATAAACCAACTTATAATTAGTTAAACACTAATTACAACCCTAAAACCACACTTTTAAACCTAAAACACACATTGAAAAGAAGGTTACCGTAACAACGAAGGTCTAATACAACATCATGGTATCTGAGTGAGCTTAAACTAAGTATATGCCAATTTTGGAAAGACATGATTATAGGCTATAGCCATCCATAGCGTATATGCCTACAGCTAGCTAACAGGAGATAAGGTGTAATAGGATGCAGCATGCAAGTGTTTTTAGTATTCAAACTATATATCGAAAAAGGAAAAAAAAAAAAAAAAAAATTGGGAGTCATTTTAATTAGTTGGTATTTTGAAAAATGCTTCAATATTATTTTTAGCATGTTTGACCAAATAAAAAAAGAAAGTAATTAATACAAGTGGAGTTGAAAATGTTTCTGCTGAAAACATGGGGAGTGAGTGAATAGTACATGCAAGTTCATATTGTCCAACAGAATTGAACCACAAAGAGACTCTATTAAATAGAGTGATTGTATGGTTATAATCTAATCTCTCTGCTCTTTATATACACTTGAATGTATTTCTTAGAAGTTAGATCAATATATAACAAGATAAAATATTCCTCTGCAAAAAAGCAAAGATGAACATCATTTCTTGCTCAAAGGTCTTCCTAATTGTGCTGCTTGTAACTCTCTTCCCAACCCAAATTCTTTCTCAAAATTTAGCAGTTTGTGATCACACTGAGTATAGGGTATTGTGCAGAAAAACTCTTAGCTCGGACTCGGCGAGTAAATCGGCCACTAGTTTTGACGACGTAGCCATGATTATGCTAAAGCATGCAACATCTACAGCAAACCAAATAAGTGACCAACTCATAAACCTGCTCAAACAAGCACGATCGTCGTGGGGCGGCGATGTAGTTGCCCTAGTAAATTGCAGTAAGTACTACAAAGATGCAATTGGAAAACTTGAGGATTCGAGAAAAGCCCTGCAATCAAAGAGGTACGCGGATGTTAAGAAGCCAATCTTGGTTGCCATGACTGCTGTTGGCAAATGTGACCAAGACTTCAAGAAATTTGGAAAAAACAGCAATCCTCCATTAGGCTATCAGGGTGACACATATATCGTGCTTTGCAGAATTGTCTTGCAATTGACCACTCGCAAATGAACTCATTCATTCAAACTGTTTTCTCAATTTAATTTACAGTTCCATTATACTACTAATGGATTAGTTCCATTATACTACTAATGGATTTAATTGTATGTAGCAAGTAAATTGTAATAGATTTACAAATTGTGTTTGTTTCAAATTTTGGATGCTGTAAAATAAATCTACATAATAATATTTTATAATTCTAATATCTTTAACTTTTAGGGTTTAACAATAAACTTAATTACTGAAATCCATAACAATAAATAGCCTTTAAATCTTGATCTGAAAGCCTAAAACACCATAAAATGGTTTCTCTCACTCGACCCTCTTAAGTCACATCAAACTTATAATGAATGTTGTGTATATTTATAGGGTGATGGTTTTGTTTGTTGTGTACATTGTAGTCTCTCCTTAGTAGCTCAGTTTCATGCTTTCAGCCTTGTTCGATGTTTGTTCAGGTTAATGTATACATCAAAATGAATAAATAATTTAACAAGGGAATATTATTGTCATTTTGGGTTACATCTTTTCTATATGGTTTAACACAAAACTCTAACATAAGGACTAAATGAAAGGGGCTAATAATTTGAGAGAGCAATTGTAATTTTTTAAAAATTTTGAAGAAAAATTATAATTTGACTGTAAGTTTAAAGAGGGTAGCCTAAAAATTAGGAAAATATGCTTTCTTCTTTTTGTGTTTCAAGCAGTAAGATATGAATTTAATATGAATGTAGATGAGTATTAGGCCAATATTATGCCTATTATTTTATTCAAAATATAACAAAAAAGAAAGCTATATAACTGATAGGTTATAAGCAAGGCATTCTCCAATTGTATCCCAGGCTTATTGTCATCAGGAAATCCAAGCCATCCAAAGCCCAGAAGGGATCGGCTCACTGGCCCAAGCAAACTCTTGGGCTGATGCTGTAATCTGGAAATCCTATTTTGGAGGCGAAAAGGGTCTTGAAATCCAGCACTCTTATGAGTCTTGCCAACCCATGTGATTTGATTGGACAATGTGCCTCCACCTCAAGTTTGATTTGCTTCACCTTCTAATTGTTTCTCTTATTAGGCCCGGCACCGATTTGGAGATTTAATCCATCCAGCCAATCGACTTTGACACATCAACTAATCAAACTGATTTTTCTCTTTTATATTTTTCATTTTATTTTAAATTTTAACAAATTTCTTTCCTCTTCTTAGCCAACTCTCGAGATAAATCACATTATCTTCTTCATTATTTTTTAACTATATTTAATAGATCTTCTATTGAATTTGCGGACTCATATAGCTTTCACACAAATTTAATAGTAAATTCACCTGCTCATTATACGAAAATAGATGAAAAATTAGATGGATAATAATTTTTATCATTTCTATTTTTATTCTGCTCTTTATTTTGGAAAAATCTATAATTTGCAAAGTCAAAATACTAAAATGTATCTTTTTGACACTCTCTCTCTCTCTCTCTCTCTCTCTCATATATATATATATATATATATTAAAAGTTTGAATTTTCTCTCCTCACAAGTTTGACCTTTTCTCTCCTTGAAAGAATAAAAGAAAATCCTTAAAAAATAATATTTAAATAAAAAAGCAAAAGTTAATTTTTAGTTTGAGAAGTTAGATAGAGATACTTTGAAAAACACGGCTTTGCGTACATGCTCTGATATTTTGCTAGAGTCCAGCTAAGTTAGAATTATGGAGCGTAAAACAAAAAACAAAAATACTTTATTTAACATATAATTGATCCACCACTAAATTATTAAATTAACAATAAATAAAAAAGGAAAAAAATGAAAAGAAAAAAAAAGCCCATTACATTTAGACAAAAGACACGCCCAAGTTCTATAACTTTAGATTTGATATCCTGATTCTATAACTTTAGATTTGATATCCTGATGATAATTTTCCTACCGTAGGAAATGGGCCTTCCCATTTTTGCCGGTTGTGGCAGAAGAGGGATTGGAACCCCGCCGGCCGACATCGTGGTGGTTCATATAGAGAGCAAAAGTTCAAAAACCAAATGAGATTAGTCTCCGGCAAGCCGCATACAATAAGACAATTTTGACATATCCCAACTGTGCTCTCTAAAACTGTGTTGGACTCCTAAAATGTCTTTGTCTAGAAAAAAAACGACGCATGAAGAGGTCAATATCATTTTAATTAGTTGGTCTTTTGAAAAATGCTTCAATATTATTTTTAGCATGTTTGACCGATTTTTTTTTTTTTAAAAAAAGTAATTAATATATGTGAGGTTGAAAATGTTTCGCTGGAAACATGAGAGTGAGTGAATGGTGCATGCAGGCTCATATTGTCCAAAAGAACCACAAATAAACTTTGTTAAACAAAGTGATTGTGTGGTCGTAATTTAATCCCTCTACTCTTTATATACACTTGAATATATATATTTCTTAACTCAATAACAAGATAAAGTCCTCTACAAAAAAGCAAAGATGAACACCATTTCTTGCTCAAAGGTCTTCCTTGTGCTGCTTGTAAGTCTCTTCCCAATCCAAATTCTTGCTCAAAATGCGATCTTAGCAGTTTGTGATGAAGTCACGTTCAAGGTATTGTGCAAAGATACTCTTCAATTGGATCCGACGAGTACGTCGGCTACTAGTTTTGAAGACGTAGCCGCAATTATACTAAAGAATACAACATCTACAGCAACCCAAATAAGTGACCAATTCACAAACCTGCTCAACAAAAGAGTATATAGCGGCAGTAAGGTTGCCCTGGTAAATTGCATTAAGGACTACCAAGATGCAATCAGAAAACTTGCAGATACGAGCAAAGCCCTGCAATCTAGGAACTACAATGATATTAAGACAGGGATGATAGCCGCCCAGGATGACGGTCTCTCATGTGACAAAGACTTCAGGGATTTTGCAAGAAATGACCAGTATCTAGGAGCCAATCAGGTTAAAACATATATCATGCTTTGCAGCATTGTCTATCAATTGACTATCAATTGAAAGGGCAATAGCTAGCTAGCTATCCTTTTTTTTTTTTTTTGCTCTACCTGCTCTCATTCATTCAAACAAACTGTTTTCTCAATTTAATTTACGAAAAAAATAAATAAATAAATAAATCCTTCCATTATACTACTAATGGATTTGGTTGTTTCAAATTTTGGATGCTGTAAAATAAATCTACATAATAATATTCTATAATTCCAATATCTTAACTATTATGGTTTTCACAATAAGCTGATGAAGAAAACTAACTTAACTGAAATCCATAACAACAAATAGCATTTGAATCTTGATCTGAAAGTCTAAAACACCATAAAATGGTTTTTTCTCACTTGACCCTCTTAAGTTACACTAAATTTAGAATGAATGTTGTGTATATTTATAGGGTGATGGTTTTGTTTTTTGTGTTGTGGCCTCTTCTTGGTAGCTCAGTTTAAGGCTTGTTTAGTGTTTGTTCGGGTTAATTTATACATCAAAATGAATAAATAATTTAACAATGATTATTGTCATTTTGGGTCACATACATCTTTTCTATCTAGTTTAACCCAAAACTCTAACTAAATGAAAGGGGCTAATAATTTGAGAGAGTAATTGTAACTTTTTTAAAATTTTGAAGAAAAATTACTAAAAATTACCCTTTCTTCTTTTTGTGTTTCAAGCAGTAAGGTATGAATTTAATATGAATTTACATGAGTATTAGGCCAATATGCCTATTATTTTATTCAAAATATAAGAACAAAGAAAGCTATATAACTGATAAGTGATAAGCGAGGATGATTGCATGTGCTAAAGCATTGAAGCAAGCATATAGAAAACTACTATCTTCTCTCTCCTCAAAAAAAAAAAAAAAAAAAAAAGAGAGAGAAAGCCAATAGCCAAAAAAGCCACAGGAGGAGGAGGGAATACCAGATCTGGTTTCCCTCCTCCTCCTCCTCCTACTCGTCCTTACTGCTATTTTCTTTTCCCTTTTATGAGTTTCTCTCTTTCGAGAGAACTCATTATCTCTCTAAAGTTTTTTTTTTCAAAATCCTCTAGTCTCTTTACAAGGCTTTATCTATCGTCTTTGATGATTTATCCCCAACCCTCCAAAAAACACAGCCATAGTCTCCCTCCTCGCTAGTCACCTTCTTCACTGCGTTTCTCGGCTGGATCTGTGATTTTTGAAGATGAATTTTTTCAAAATCGAACCTTCATTTCTCTGCCAGTTCCAGCATGCAACGCACCACACCACCACCATCACTGGAGTCCTAGCTGCCCGGCACCACCATTCGCACCTCCCCTCGACATGCACACGCTGGAGTGTGGACCTCGCACGCTTGCGTGTGGATCTAACGTGCCGAAGCGTAACTCTCACGTGCTGGACAGCATCCTTGCAAGGCTCTCCTTCACCTCGCCCTTCGCCAAAGCTGCTATTTTATGAGTTAGTTTTGTGTTTTTATGTTGTTCACTTGTTAACCCGAACTATTTGGGCTTCAAACTCTTTGTTTGTGATGGAGATCCCCTTTTCATTGTTCTTGTTCTTCATAGTCTTTTCAATTTCCTTGGAAGCCATGTTAGATCTAAGTTGTCATCCCTTAGTCTGTTCATCTTCTTTGGAAGTTGGATTAGATCTAAGTTTATAGGGGTGTCTTTGTACTTTCCAATGGTTTTATCCATGATAATGGGCCACGGCCATCAAAAGCTGCATTCCCAAGTGACTTCCACCTTCCTAGATCTTCTTTAAGGCTTTGAGGTGTTTGTAGTCTATTATGGTTGCGTTACTGTGTTCTCTTATTTTCTCTTATCTTTCTTTTTCCCTGTATTTCTGCATTTTCAATTTTATGTTATTTGCAATGAAGTTGTTCTTAAAAAAATATATAATAATAAATTAAAGAATAAAGTCCATATAACCCCCTCAAACTACCACTCAATTGATAATGTCCCCCAAACTTTCAATTGTGACAATGTCCTCCCCAAACTACAAAAAATTGTCAATGTTCCCCCCAATGACGAAATTACTAAAACTAAAACTTCTAGAAAAAAACTAAAACTAACAAAAAAAAAATCCAAACGTTGGCCAATTTTTTTTAAATCAATTTTATAAGAAAAAAATTAAAAAAAAATTCGATTTTTTTTTTTATATATAAAAATTGATTTTTTTTTTGTATTTTTTTTGTTTTATAATTTCATTTAAATAAAAATTTACGTTTAATAAAATGATTTTTTTTTTAAATAAAAATTTCCGTTTTAAAAAAAAATTAAAATTTTTTGTTTAAAAAAATTGTTTTTTTAAAAAATAGTATTTTTAAATTAAAATTTTTCGTTTTTTAATTAAAATTTTTCATTTTTTTTTTAAAAAAATCAATTTTTTTTTAATTTATAGGGGTATTTTTGTTTTATTGAGAAATCTATAGGGGCATTTTTGTCTTATTGCTAGTCTTCAGGGGGACATTGACAATGTTTTGGTAGTTTGGATGGGACATTGTCATAATTAAAAGTTTAGGGGGGATATTATCAATTGGGTGGTAGTTTGAGGGTGATAGGTAGACTTTACCCTAAATTAAATTAAATTAAAAAGATAAGCAAGGCATTCTCCAATTGTATCCCAGGCTTATTGTCATCAGGAAATCCAAGCCAACAAAAAGCCCAGAAGGGATCGGGTCACTGGCCCAAGCCAACTCTTGGGCTCATGCTGTAATCAGGAAATCCTAGTTTGGAGGCAAAAAGGGTCTTAGAAATTCAGCACTCCATGAGTCTAGTCAACCCATGTGATTTGAATCATTTGATTGGACAATGTGCCTCCACCTCAAGTTTGATTTTTCTCTTATTAGCTATGTTTGGTAAGGGGAAGCCCCGCACTCTAGCTGGAACGGTACTGTTCCAGCTACAGTGCAATCTGACACCAACAGACGCTAATTTTGACTTCGTAATTTTTTTTTTTTTTTT